>NC_086447.1:823318745-823411245 GCF_028390025.1 Pseudophryne corroboree
TATAGCCCCAGAGGCTATATGGAGATATTTACCCCTGCCTAAATGTACTAAATAGCGGGAGACGAGCCCGCCGGAAAAGGGGCGGGGCCTATCTCCTCAGCACACGGCGCCATTTTCTGTCACAGCTCCGCTGGTCAGGAAGGCTCCCAGGTCTCTCCCCTGCACTGCACTACAGAAACAGGGTATAACAGAGAGGGGGGGCAAAATAAATGGCAATATATTAATATAAAAGCAGCTATAAGGGAGCACTTAATCATAAGGCTATCCCTGTCATATATAGCGCTTTTTGGTGTGTGCTGGCAGACTCTCCCTCTGTCTCCCCAAAGGGCTAGTGGGTCCTGTCTTCGTATAGAGCATTCCCTGTGTGTCTGCTGTGTGTCGGTACGTGTGTGTCGACATGTATGAGGACGTTATTGGTGTGGAGGCGGAGCAATTGCCAAATATGAGGATGTCACCTCCTAGGGGGTCGACACCAGAATGGATGCCTTTATTTGTGGAATTACGGGATAGCGTCAACTCGCTTAAGCAGTCGTTTGCCGACATGAGGCGGCCGGACACTCAATTAGTGCCTGTCCAGGCGCCTCAAACACCGTCAGGGGCTGTAAAACGCCCCTTGCCTCAGTCGGTCGACACAGACCCAGACACAGGCACTGATTCCGGTGGTGAAGGTGACGAATCAACCGTATTTTCCAGTAGGGCCACACGTTATATGATTTTGGCAATAAAGGAGATGTTACATTTAGCTGATACTACAGGTACCACTAAACAGGGTATTATGTGGGGTGTGAAAAAACTACCAGTAGTTTTTACCGAATCAGAAGAATTAAATGACGTGTGTGATGAAGCGTGGGGTGCCCCGATAAAAAAAAAAAAAAAACTGCTAATTTCAAAGAAGTTATTGGCTTTATACCCTTTCCCGCCAGAGGTTAGGGAGCGCTGGGAAACACCTCCTAGGGTGGACAAAGCGCTAACACGCTTATCAAAACAAGTGGCGTTACCCTCTCCTGAGACGGCCGCACTTAATGATCCATCAGATAGGAGGATGGAAAATATCCAAAAAGGTATATACACACATGCAGGTGTTATACTACGACCAGCTATTGCGACTGCCTGGATGTGCAGTGCTGGGGTAGTTTGGTCAGAGTCCCTGATCGAAAATATTGATACCCTGGACAGGGACAATATTTTACTGTCGTTAGAACAAATAAAGGATGCATTTCTTTATATGCGTGATGCACAGAGAGATATCTGCACACTGGCATCACGGGTAAGTGCTATGTCCATTTCGGCCAGAAGAGCTTTATGGACACGACAGTGGACAGGCGATGCGTAGAGGAGTTATTTGGGGTCGGTCTATCGGATTTGGTGGCCACGGCTACGGCCGGGAAATCCACCTTTCTACCTCAAGTCACTCCCCAACAGAAAAAGGCACCGACTTTTCAACCGCAGCCCTTTCGTTCCTTTAAAAATAAGAGAGCAAAGGGCTATTCATATCTGCCACGAGGCAGAGGACGAGGGAAGAGACAGCAACAGGCAGCTCCTTCCCAGGAACAGAAGCCCTCCCCGGCTTCTACAAAAGCCTCAGCATGACGCTGGGGCTTCGCAAGCGGACTCGGGGGCGGTAGGCGGTCGTCTCAAGAATTACAGCGCGCAGTGGGCTCACTCGCAGGTAAATCCCTGGATCCTGCAGATAATATCTCAGGGGTACAGGTTGAAATTAGAGACAGAGCCACCTCGCCGTTTCCTGAGGTCTGCTTTACCAACGTCCCCCTCAGAAAGGGAGACGGTTTTGGAAGCCATTCACAAGCTGTATTCTCAGCAGGTGATAGTCAAGGTACCTCTTCTACAACAAGGGAAGGGGTATTATTCCACTCTTTTTGTGGTACCGAAGCCGGATGGCTCGGTAAGGCCTATTCTAAATCTGAAGTCCTTGAACCTGTACATAAAGAAGTTCAAGTTCAAGATGGAGTCACTCAGAGCAGTGATAGCGAACCTGGAAAAAGGGGACTTTATGGTATCCTTGGACATCAAGGATGCGTATCTCCACGTTCCAATTACCCCTCACACCAGGGGTACCTCAGGTTCGTTGTACAAAACTGTCACTATCAGTTTCAGACGCTGCCGTTTGGTTTGTCCACGGCACCTCGGGTCTTTACAAAGGTAATGGCCGAGATAATATTTCTTCTTCGAAGAAAAGGCGTATTAATTATCCCATACTTGGACGATCTCCTAATAAGGGCAAGGTCCAGAGAACAGCTAGAGATGGGTTTAGCACTATCTCAAGAGGTGCTAAAGCAGCACGGATGGATTCTGAATATTCCAAAATCCCAATTAATGCCGACAACTCGTCTGCTGTTCCTGGGGATGATTCTGGACACAGTTCAGAAAAAGGTTTTTCTTCCCGAAGAAAAAGCCAAGGAGTTATCTGACCTGGTCAGGAACCTCCTAAAACCAGGAAAGGTGTCTGTACATCAATGCACAAGAGTCCTGGGAAAAAATGGTAGCTTCTTACGAAGCAATCCCTTTCGGCAGATTCCATGCAAAGGGATCTGTTGGACAAATGGTCAGGGTCGCATCTTCAGATGCACCTGCGGATAACCCTGTCGCCGAGGACAAGGGTATCCCTTCTGTGGTGGTTGCAGGAGGCTCATCTATTGGAGGGCCGCAGATTCGGCATGCAGGATTGGATCCTGGTGACCACGGATGCCAGCCTGAGAGGCTGGGGAGCAGTCACACAGGGAAGAAATTTCCAGGGAGTGTGGTCGAGCCTGAAAAAGTCTCTTCACATAAGCATTCTGGAACTAAGAGCAATCTACAATGCTCTAAGCCAGGCGGAACCTCTGCTTCAAGGAAGACCGGTGTTGATCCAGTCGGACAACATCACGGCAGTCGCCCATGTAAACAGACAGGGCGGCACAAGAAGCAGGAGGGCAATGGCAGAAGCTGCCAGGATCCTTCGCTGGGCGGAGAATCACGTGATAGCACTGTCAGCAGTATTCATCCCGGGCGTGGACAACTGGGAAGCAGACTTCCTCAGCAGACACGACCTTCACCCGGGAGAGTGGGGACTTCATCCAGAAATTTTCCACATGCTATTAAACCGTTGGGTAAAACCAATGGTGGACATGATGGCGTCTCGCCTCAACAAAACACTGGACAGGTATTGCGCCAGGTCAAGAGATCCGCAGGCAATAGCTGTGGACGCGCTGGTAACACCTTGGGTGTACCAGTCGGTATATGTGTTTCCTCCTCTGCCTCTCATACCAAAGGTATTGAGGATTATACGGCAAAGAGGAGTAAGACTAGTGGCTCCGGATTGGCCAAGAAGGGCTTGGTACCCGGAACTTCAAGAGATGGTCACGGACGATCCGTGGCCTCTACTTCTGAGAAGGGACCTGCTTCAGCAGGGTCCTTGTCTTTTTCAAGACTTACCGCGGCTGCGTTTGACGGCATGGCGTTTGAATGCCAGATCCTAAAAGGAAAAGGCATTCCAGAAGAAGTCATTCCTACCTTGATAAAGGCGAGGAAGGAAGTCACCGCGAAGCATTATCGCCGTATTTGGCGAAAATATGTTGCGTGGTGCGAGCAGCGGAGTGCTCCGATGGAGGAATTTCAACTGGGTCGTTTTCCTACATTTCCTGCAATCAGGATTGTCTATGGGTCTCAAATTGGGATCTATTAAGGTTCAAATTTCGGCCCTATCAATATTCTTCCAAAAAGAATTGGCCTCAGTCCCTGAGGTCCAGATTTTTATCAAAGGAGTACTGCATATACAGCCTCCTGTGGTGCCTAAGGTGGCACCGTGGGATCTAAATGTAGTTTTAGATTTCCTCAAATCCAATTGGTTTGAACCACTAAAGAATGTGGATTTGAAATATCTCACATGGAAAGTGACTATGTTACTGGCCCTGGCTTCGGCCGGGAGAGTATCTGAACTGGCGGCTTTGTTTTATAAAAGCCCTTATTTAATTTTCCATTCGACATAGGGCAGGGCTGCGGACGCGTCCGCATTTTCTCCCTAAGGTGGTATCAGCGTTTCACCTGAACCAGCCTATTGTAGTGCCTGCGGCTACAGACGACTTGAAGGACTCCAAGTTGTTGGACGTTGTCAGAGCCTTAAAAATATACATTTAAAGGACGGCTGGAGTCAGAAAATCTGACTCGCTGTTTATACTGTATGCACCCAACAAGTTGGGTGCACCTGCTTCTAAGCAGTCGATTGCTCGTTGGATTTGTAACAAAATTCAACTTGTACATTCTGTGGCAGGCCTGCCACAGCCTAAATCTGTTAAGGCCCATTCCGCAAGGAAGGTGGGCTCATCTTGGGCGGCTGCCCGAGGGGTCTCGGCATTACAACTCTGCCGAGCAGCTACGTGGTCAGGGGAGAACACGTTTGTAAATTTTTACAAATTTGATACCCTGGCAAAGGAGGACCTGGAGTTCTCTCATTCGGTGCTGCAGAGTCATCCGCACTCTCCCGCCCGTTTGGGAGCTTTGGTATAATCCCCATGGTCCTTTCAGGAACCCCAGCATCCACTTAGGACGATAGAGAAAATAAGAATTTACTTACCGATAATTCTATTTCTCGGAGTCCGTAGTGGATGCTGGGCGCCCATCCCAAGTGCGGATTATCTGCAATACTTGTACATAGTTATTGTTAACTAATTCGGGTTATTGTTTAGGAAGCCATCTTTCAGAGGCTCCTCTGTTATCATACTGTTAACTGGGTTTAGATCACAAGTTGTACGGTGTGATTGGTGTGGCTGGTATGAGTCTTACCCGGGATTCAAAATCCTCCCTTATTGTGTACGCTCGTCCGGGCACAGTACCTAACTGGAGTCTGGAGGAGGGTCATAGGGGGAGGAGCCAGTACACACCACCTGACCTGTAAAAGCTTTACTTTTGTGCCCTGTCTCCTGCGGAGCCGCTATTCCCCATGGTCCTTTCAGGAACCCCAGCATCCACTACGGACTCCGAGAAATAGAATTATCGGTAAGTAAATTCTTATTTACATCAAAGTTGGATCAGCCTGTAGTGTGTTTTTCCACTTTAATTTTGAGTGTGACTCCAAATCCAGACCTCCATGGGTTAATAAATCTGATTTCCATTGATAATTTTTGTGTGATTTTGTTGTCAGCACATTCAACTATGTAAAGAACAAAGTATTTAATAAGAATATTTCATTCATTCAGATCTAGGATGTGTTATTTTAGTGTTCCCTTTATTTTTATGAGCTGTGTGTGTGTGTGTGTGTGTGTGTGTGTGTGTATGTGTGTGTGTGTGTGTATATATATATATATATATATATATATATACGTGTGTGTGTGTGTGTGTATATATATATATATATATATATATATATATATATATATATATGTTGTAACACTGTAGGGGTGCAAGGTGCCTTTTCCTGGGGAATATGGCAGCACGCAGCAGCTGAGGAACAACACAAGTCCAGTTTCTGGTACAACTGACCCCGGCCAGTTTTATTGAAACAGAAAATAAAACAAACCCCAAAATAAAAATACCTTGCCTGTCCGGCACTAACTAAACATAAGATGTTCCTAACTGTCACTAAACAAAACACAGAGTTCTTCAGTACATACTGTATAGCTTACTTGCATCAGAAAGCGTGTCTCTCACACACAGATCCTGCAGCCTTCCCAGGCAGTCTGCCCATACTAATCAGGTTAGAAGCACTATATCACTCTTACACAGCTGAAACCCTGATTAGCCCTCTGTGAGGCCAAAGACCCGAACTGGGCCCAATGTCTAGAACTCGCCTTATCTCTCTCTCAGAGCCTTTACCCAGCTTTTACAGCAAACTGAAAAGGTTCAGACAAAACAAAAAGCATTTTTCCTAGAAGTTAACATTTTCTAAAACATGTAAGACAAGAACCTGGGACAAATATACCTGCCCTCAAACACTATCCCAGTGTTCTTGTCACATATCCCCCTCCCCTGTTTCGACCTAGGGGCCGGAACACTTGTAGCCCCCAAACAGAAGATGCGAGACAATGCATCTGCGTTGGCCAATTGTGTTCCCGGTCTATGTTCGACAGTAAACTTAAAGTCCTGCAACGCTAGAAACCATCTAGTTACACGAGCATTCTTGCCTCTATTTACATTCATCCATTTTAAAGGGGCATGGTCTGTCACTAGTCTGAATTGTCTACCCAAGAGGTAATATCTCAAGGTATCTAGTGCCCACTTAATGGCCAAAGCCTCCTTTTCCACAATGGCATACCTTTTTTCATGCTCATTGAGTTTCCTACTCAAATAAATGATAGGGTGTTCGTCCCCATCTCTGGTTTGGGACAGCACAGCACCTATCCCTACCTCTGAGGCATCTGTCTGTACCACAAATTCTTTTGAAAAATCTGGTGTTATCAACACCGGTTGTGAACACAAAGCCACTTTTAACGCTTGGAACGCCTTTTCTGCATCAGGGTTCCATTTCACCACATTTGACTGCTTCCCTTTGGTAAGGTCTGACAACGGCACCGCTGTGGTCGCAAAATTAGGAATAAACCGTCTATAGTACCCAGTAATTCCCAAAAAAGCCCTTACCTGTTTTTTATTCACTGGACGAGGCCAGTTTTGAATAGCATCAACTTTATTCAATTGGGGCCTAATCAGACCTCTGCCTATGGTGAAGCCCAAGTATTTGACCTCCTCCATTGCGAGGCAGCACTTCTTTGGGTTAGCAGTTAACCCTGCCTCTCTGATTGAGTCCAGTACTGCTTGTACTTTAACCAAATGTGACCCCCAGTCTGTACTGTGAATTACCACATCATCCAAATAGGCAGCTGCATATTTTCTATGGGGCCTCAAAATTTTATCCATCGCCCGTTGAAAGGTTGCTGGAGCCCCATGCAACCCAAAGGGTAACATCTTATACTGGTACAGCCCCTCCGGAACCGAAAAGGCTGTTTTTTCTTTGGCGCTATCAGATAAAGGTATTTGCCAGTAACCTTTGGTCAGGTCCAATGTGGTGAGAAACCTGGCTGTTCCCAACCTTTCTACAAGCTCATCCACACGGGGCATGGGGTATGCGTCAAACTTGGACACCTCATTTAACTTACGAAAGTCATTACAGAAGCGTATGCTACCGTCGGGCTTCGGGATGAGCACTATGGGACTGGACCACTCACTGTTAGACTCCTCTATGACTCCAAGTTCTAACATGGTTTTAACTTCCTTAGAAATAGCTTCTCGCTGAGCTTCAGGAATCCTATATGGCTTTAAATGAACCCTGACCCCTGGTTCTGTGACAATGTCATGTTTTATTATGGTCGTTCGGCCAGGCAGCTCTGAAAATACCTCCCTATTTTGGATGAGAAATTCTTTAACCTGATTGTTCTGATCAGCTGATAATGTCTCTGACACCTTCACTGCGGGAAGCAACCGGGGTGAAGACACCGAAGGGCAAGGCTCCGCTGACAGAGACAACCTATCTTTCCAGGGTTTGATTAAGTTAACATGGTAGATCTGTTCGGGTTTTCTCTTTCCCGGCTGGTATACTTTGTAATTAACCTCATTCACTTTTTCCCTAATCTCAAATGGACCCTGCCATTTAGCTAGGAATTTGCTTTCCACAGTGGGTACCAAAACAAGAACTCTATCTCCAGGAGCAAATTCCCGTATCTTGGCACTCCGGTTATAGACCCTCTGTTGAGCACTTTGGGCCTGTTCCATGTGCTCTCTGACAACAGGTACCACGGCTGCAATCCTATCCTGCATTTGTGTTACATGCTCAATAACGCTTCTATAAGGAGTGGGCTGTCCTTCCCACGTCTCTTTGGCAACATCCAACAGCCCTCTGGGGTGTCTACCATACAACAAATCAAATGGAGAAAACCCCGTAGAGGACTGAGGAACTTCTCTGATGGCCATTAACAAGTAGGGCAACAAACAATCCCAGTTTTTCCCATCTCTCTCAACAACCTTTTTTAACATACTTTTTAATGTTTTATTAAACCTTTCCACCAACCCGTCAGTTTGGGGATGGTAGATGGACGTCCTGAGGTGAGTGACCTTAAATAACTTGCACAATTCTTTCATGATCCTTGACATAAATGGAGTACCTTGGTCAGTCAAAATTTCTTTTGGTATTCCCACTCTACTAAATACCTGCACCAGCTCCCTAGCTATCGCCTTGGTTGTGATAGTGCGTAAAGGGACAGCCTCAGGATATCGAGTGGCATAGTCCATAATTACCAGGATATACTGATGGCCCCGAGCAGACTTTAACAAGGGCCCCACGAGATCCATGGCTATTCTGTCAAACGGGACCTCTATAATAGGCATGGGAACTAGTGGGCTCCTGAAATGGGGTCTAGGGGCATGATACTGGCATTCAGGACAGGAAGAACAATATTCAGACACTTCTTTATAAACCCCTGGCCAAAAGAACCTTTGTAAAACTCTTTCAGTGGTTTTTTCTGCCCCTAAATGTCCTGCGGTAACGTGACTATGAGCTAAATCTAGTACCGTTCTCCGATAAGGCTGGGGAACTACCAGCTGTTCCACCACATCCTCACCCCTTTTGACAATGTGGTACAAGAGCTCATTACAGATGGCCATGTGGGGATACGTAACCCTGTCACCTGGTACCACAGGTTCCCCATTAACAATCTTAACATTCTCTCTAGCCTTTATTAAGGTAGGATCCTTTAACTGTTCAGACGCAAACGGATCCTTCTTTACCTCCAGGTCAGGCACGCTTTCAGTTCTAACTACTATGTCTCTGTTCCCGGCAAGAGGGTCCTCACTGGACTCCCCATCTGTCACTTCCCCAGCCAAACTAGCAAAAGGCAAAGGGCCAGAAAGTTCCGAAGACCCACGTACATCCAAAAAATCACCGGTATTATCAACTGGCTTTTTACTTCTCACATCTGTTGATAACCGTGATTCCCACAGTTTCCAAAAATGAGGAAAATCCCTCCCTATTATGGCCTCATGCACCAAGGTAGGGACCAGTCCCACTTTAACCATTGCTGACCCACAACAAGTTTCTATATTCACCTCAGCAGTGGCATAATATTGGGTATCCCCATGTATGCAAGTTACCCCAATAGGTATTTGCTGGACCTTTAAGGGGTTCACTAACCCAGCTTTCACGAGGGTAACTAAACTTCCTGAATCTAGCAAGGCCTCTACCCGGTTACCTTCTAAGAACACATCACACATTTGTTTTTCCAGCTCAGGTGAAGGTACCACAGTACAGGCTAACCTAGCAAAGAAAGACATTCTGCGACATTCAAAGGCAGCATCACATTGCATGGGTTCTTGCGTGACTGGGCAATTGGCAATAACATGACCTGGCATACCACACCTAAAACATTTAACCACACGATTATCAACCCATTTGGGCAGCATAGACCGTTCTAGCCCCATTGGCCTGTTTCCAGGGCCAGTGTTTACAGTCTCTCCAGCCTTGCGTTCTCTTAACCGCCCAGCAACGTTTTCCCACGGAACAGTCTTACCAGTCTTTACTGAAGGGCGCTGTCGAGGATCTATGGGTTGCTGGGTGGTCATCAGTAGTTCCTCTGCTGCCAAATACCTCTCTACCATGTCCACTGGTCAGCAGTACCCGGGTTTCCATGGCTCACCCACTTGCGCAGGACCATGGGCAAAGATCTCAAGTAGCGGTCCATGACGACTCTTTCCACCATCTGGGGACCAGTTAATGTCTCTGGCTGCAGCCATTTTTTTGTTAGCTGAATAAGGTCGTGCATCTGGGAGCGCGGAGGCTTCTCCATGGCGTACAGCCAACGGTGCACCCGTTGCGCTCGTACTGACAGCGTGACTCCCAGGCGGGTCAGGATCTCAGTCTTTAGTTTATCATAGTCCCGAGCCTCAGCAGGGCTTAAATCAAAGTAAGCTTTTTGGGGCTCACCTGACAGGAAAGGTGCCAGCAGACTGGCCCACTGTGCTTTCGGCCAGTTCTCACGCTCGGCAGTCCTTTCAAACGTGGTCAGATAGGCCTCCACATCATCAGCCTCTGTCATTTTCTGCAGGAAGTGACTGGCTCGTATAGAACTAGAGCTGGTTGGAGCACTGACGGCCACATCTCCAACCCGAGCTGCAAGTCTCTGCACCACTTCTGCTAAGGCCTCTCTATCCTGACGCTGTTGCCTGTAAAGTTCATCAACAACTGCCTGCTGTTCTCTTATTTTCCTCCATTGCCACCTGCTGCTGTCTGTTGGCCTCCTGCTGTAGTCTCCAATTTTCCTCCATTGCCACCTGCTGCTGTCGGTTGGCCTCCTGCTGAGCCGCTGTAGCTTGCAGCAAGGCTTTAAGCAGATCCTCCATGTCAACAGATTTTTCAGGCGGCTTTGCAGCTGCTTTCACCCAGGACATATATCAAACCCTCAGGGGTGAGTCTCAGTAACTTCACACTTCACAACTTCACAACTTCACACTGGGCTGCAAACTGAAAAGGTTCAGACAAAACAAAAAGCATTTTTCCTAGAAGTTAACATTTTCTAAAACATGTAAGACAAGAACCTGGGACAAATATACCTGCCCTCAAACACTATCCCAGTGTTCTTGTCATAATATATATATATATATATATATATATAGATGTGTGTGTATATATCTCTATACATACATACATACATACATACATACATACATACATACAATAGGGAAAGATGAGGAGAGCTATACAATGACAATGGTTAATTCATTTTCGCTTCCTGTGTATTAATGATATTTACTGCAGCAAAAAGGCAAAATAGTGGTAATAATACTTACTGTATATAGTTTACTTATATTTGAACACGGTGTATAATTAGTATACAATATATGTAGCTACTTAATACTGTATAAGCATTTCTAAACACAGCATTTTAACAAAAGTAAAAAATCCTTAGTTTAAACTGGAAATGTCATTAGTAAAATTGAACTTCTACATTTCCAGGTAAAAGAATTGACAAAGGAATGGACTAACAAGTGGAATGAAACGCAGAACATATTAAAAGTAAGTCTACAGGATAGATTGACGTCGTTTGCCATGAACTGTTCTCTTCCTATACATGTGAGGAAATCGTGCCCCAAACCATAATACTTATAGCCCAGCGGTGGCCAACCAGTGGCTCTTGAGCCGCATGTGGCTCTTTGTTTATTCAAATGTGGCTCCCATCACTCTAAATCAGGCATGTCCAAACTGCGGCCCTCCAGCTGTTGAGAAACTACACATCCCAGCATGCCCTGACACAGCTTTAGCATTCTCTGACAGCAAAACTGTATCAGGGCATGCTGGGATTTGTAGTTTTACAACGGCTGGAGGGCCGCAGTTTGGACATGCCTGCTCTAAATCATGTGACCACAACAGATACAGAAACCGCTGCACTCCAGCCAGACACGCAGCATCACTACAGGGACTGAAAACTGAAGGAGCCAGATACTAGCGGTGTGACACCCACTGGAAAACAGAGGACACATAAGGGGCTGCTGCAATGGCACGAGTTGGTGGGGGGGCTGTAGTGATACATGAGTGTGGGCTAGAGTGACACACGGCGGAGCTGGCTGGTGTGACACAGGAGGGTCCTGGCAGGAGTGACACATGGGGGAGCTGACTGGAGTGACGCAGGGGGTGCTAGCAGGAGTAACACATGGGGGAGTTGGCTGGAGTGACACATGGGAGAGTTAAAGTTTATTATGTGAATCTGGCTTTTTCAGTTATTTTGTGTGAAAGTTGCTTTTTCAATGAATCTGGCATTAAAATTTAATTTTATGTCGTTCTGGCTTTTTCAATGTATTTTATACCAGGGGCGTGGTCTAGCAGGCACAAGGCCACATTCCATTTTTGCATGTGCACCTTTGGCTCAATGTCGGCTCTTTGACGTACGTAACAAGGTTTTTTGGCTCTTTGTCACTGACTGGTTGGCCACCCCTGTTATAGCCCTTTGTCTGACATAGATTTAAAGCTTGATTCTCTGTATGTCAGATCAAAGCAATGTAACAAGCTGGATTCGTGTGGAAATGCTGGAAGTGTAATAGCTGTGAATTCTTTTCGTTATGTGGCGTGAGATGCACATAAAATCATCAGATGTGTCCCAGGAGATGAGCAGGAGAGATTCTTGAAACTTATTTTAGGGACAGTTTTGATTTTGTTTATAGACCGGCACCGTATGGCTTACATTTCATTGTCTGTGTTCGCTCTCTCGTATTTTTTCCCTGTTTATTTACGGTTTAAAATGAAAATGTGATGGTAAAACACCTCATACACTAGAAAGAAATGGGTTCCACTGTGCAAATTAAAGAGGTTTACAAAGTGTGTATTCAAGTCAAAGTGACTTTTGCTGCATTAGTATTAGCAAGATGGCTCCTTTATAAAATAAGATAACATTTAATGGGGGGAATTCAAATGTGTGAAAAGTTGGTTGCGTGTCTGTTTTGTTCCTGTCTATTAGATAGGAAAAAACAGACACCCAACTGACTTTTCAAACAATTGAATATCCCCCAATGTCTTAGGTACAATTTTATATAACTTAATCATATTAAAATAACAGTAAAAAAATGCAATAGGAATAGTCCCATAATGACCAAAAGCAAACTCTAAGTTTCAATTGTGGCGTGCGCCGGCAGCCACTAGATGGAGCCCATCAAAGCATTTCATTTTTGCTCAATTTAGGTGCGATGGCTGCCGGCACCTGCATTTCAGCCCGCACCCCTAAGGGGTGCCGAGCTGAAATACGTGAAAAGTGACCCACTTGAGCGCCCAAACTGCACTTTTTTGTGATCGCGTGCAGCACTTTGGTCCCAACTTCTATGGACGTGATGAGCGCCAATAAACCCCAATTGAATTGCACCCTTAGGGGGATATTCAATTATCCGCAAATTCGCGGCAATTTTGCGCCCGCGAAAACGCTCCGTTTTTCGACCTATTCAATTCCGACCGGGTTTCACGTGAAAATTCTTGCAGTGAAAAGTGCAGGTGAAAATGGGGAAATCAGCCTGTACCCCAAAAAATGCTAAACTAACATAGGAAAACAGAAGAGAACTGTGTTAGAGATCACATTAGAGTGTTTTTGGGGACTTAAATTGTGTGAAATGGCTGTTATATGCATTTTTTTAAAAATGCAAAAAAATGATAGAAAGCTATTTTTTTTTGACCAAAATAAATGCTCTCATTAAATTTGGGGAAGTCGATCAAGATTTCATCAGATATACTGATGATAGTATACCGGTGGTAGTTTAATAGTTCAGTAGGCTGTAGTTTAAGAGCACGTAAATATCCCAAAATTAATTTAGGAGTGGGATCTCCTTCCACAGACCCTTTCTGTATATCTTGCGCGTCTCAGTGTTGGTACGAGAAAATAGGCCAGGGAAGAAAGGTTCCCTTTTTGTCTCTACTGCTTGGGGGCCCACCTCCCCTCCTATTGATCAGGTGCACTTCAAGTATAAGTGATAACTATGTTACCGTATACTGCACAGGACTGTGGTATTTTTTTTCTACAATGCGTTGCTGTTATTAATCTGGTACATAACCATGCATGCACTAGCTGTATGTGCTATAAATATTTATCAAGTGGCCCAGACCGTGCACGCTCTGTTCGTTAGCCAAGCCTCTATGGTGGCTGGCCACACCCCTAAGCTTGGGCCCCTACCACTGCATCCCCCTGGTTGGCCCTTCATACCACAGCCTGACACTGTTTACATGGCAAAACTTGATTGATTTTGCAATGTAAATGATTGCCACTTTAATAAAAACAGGAGAACTCTTTCACAAAATTTTGTGAGGGAGTTCTCCTGTTATGCATACTGCATAATGATGGTAGTTTCCAGAGATATCTATCACATAGGTGTTCTCTGTTAGCTTAGTTTCTGTAACATAACAATGCATTTAGAGCATTAGAATTAAAAATAATTGATTGGATCTGATTGAAAATGATTGAAGAGGCTAGAGGTTGATTGGATTGTCAAGTTGAATGACACTTCTTGCCATGTTTCAACATTGTCATTGCATTACCGAAAATCTGTTAAAATTAAATAATGGATCATTATTTCCCCCCCTCCTTCTACTTTGAAATAACGTGGTGGCAGAGATTGCTTTTAGCTCTTGAAGCCATGTAACACCCAGTTAAACAATTTCTGAATCTGTCAGAATCTCTACACTGCAGCAGCAGCAGATGTCAGCCAGGAATTTATCCACATGTCTCTTACCTCACTACTACGTGTTGTCAGCATCCAATCTTTCACCCATATGGCATCAGTTGGATGAGTGCTAATCAGTAACGGATTCTGACGTACACTGGTCAGCTGCTAAAAATATCACTCTAACTAGAGTCTAACGATCTCAGTACTTTTTTCCTGGAAAGCATAAGGTTATTTCTGAACATTTTGTGATGCTTTAGTGGTTGTAATTTAAAAGAAACTTCATGCTAAACCACAAAAAATATTTAAAGAACCACAAAATGTAATTTTCTTTATAATACATCTTTACGATCCTGTCTTAAGGTGCCTACACACAGTGCGATGTTTGCATATGATTTTGTCTATATAGTCACAATCGTGCGAAAAGTTAGCATATATCGCACCGTGTGTATACAGTTTGCGATACCGCGGGTCGATATCGCAGGAAAATTTGACAGTGCAGCAGTGATCGCAAAAATGCGCTATGGTGCGTATTTTACTCAGAAACGTCTACCTGGGACTCGCGTTTAGAAGATGAGCGGGTCCCACAGGACGTGCTCATCTGGATCTGGAACTGTGTTGGATCGCGCTATCCAGTCAGCGGCACACAGGAGGTGACTGGCTGTTTCCCCGCCCCCTGGCAGCATGTGTACACGGACTGCAGCAGGCTGTTGTGTGATGGTGAATGGGCTTGCTGTAGGGGGTTCCCGCGATGCTGTCTGAGGGACAATGACTGGAGGTAAGAGTGATTACTGCAATGTGTCTCGGCGCTCTACGTGGTGCAATGTGTATAATGTGCTCTGCCTGGTGCAATGTGTATAATGTGCTCTGCCTGGTGCAATGTGTATAATGTGCTCTGCCTGGTGCAATGTGTATAATGTGCTCTGCCTGGCGCAATGTGTATAATGTGCTCTGCCTGGCGCAATGTGTATAATGTGCTCTGCCTGGTGCAATGTGTATAATGTGCTCTGCCTGGTGCAATGTGTATAATGTGCTCTGCCTGGCGCAATGTGTATAATGTGCTCTGCCTGGCGCAATGTGTATAATGTGCTCTGCCTGGCGCAATGTGTATAATGTGCTCTGCCTGGCGCAATGTGTATAATGTGCTCTGCCTGGCGCAATGTGTATAATGTGCTCTGCCTGGTGCAATGTGTATAATGTGCTCTGCCTGGCGCAATGTGTATAATGTGCTCTGCCTGGCGCAATGTGTATAATGTGCTCTGCCTGGCGCAATGTGTATAATGTGCTCTGCCTGGTGCAATGTGTATAATGTGCTCTGCCTGGTGCAATGTGTATAATGTGCTCTGCCTGCGCAAAGTGTATAACCCTGGTCTGCCTTGTGTATAAGTGCTCTACTTGGCGCAAAGTGTAGAACGTGTTCTGTGTGGCGCAATATGTATAGAGTGCTCTACCTGGCGCAGTGTGTATAGGAGGTTCTACCTGGTGCACTACTGTGTGGTGTAATGTAAATTGCCACTATTATGTGGCCACGTCCCTAAATTTTTGCTGCGTGCCTTCGGCACGCACTGTCCAGGCTTTGGCATGTAGGAAGGGGAGCACCAATTCGCTTTCTGTCTTATAGGCCCTACACACATGCCGATTTGTTTGAAAGATATGAACGATCTCGTTCATAAATGAACGAGAACTTGTTCATATCTTTCAGTGTGGAGGCTCCAGCGATGAACGATGCGCGGCCCCGCGCTCGTTCATCGCTGGACCCCCGTCGGCTGTGCATGCAGGCCAACATGGACGATCTCGTCCATATTTGCCTGCACTTCAATGGAGCCGCGTGATGGGGGGAGTGAAGAAACTTCACTGCCCCCCCGCCGTCGGGTCGCCCGTCGGACGTATCCGCCGTCGGGCAGCTCGGCGGCTGATCGGCATGTCTGTAGGGCCCTTTAGGGTGCCATAATGTCTAGTTACAGCTTTGGTGCAGGGTGTCCTTTATGCTACACAGCCCAGCAGCATTGTCACCCCCTCCTTCCCCTTTCACCACTTTGTAGTGTCTAATCAAGTCTATGTTTTCATATTTAAATAATTAGATTAATAAAAACCTTCATTCCGATGGGACCCACTTTTTTTTGGACTCCGCACGATCACTGTGCAGGCATGGCAATTTTGACTATACAGGTTGAGTATCCCTTATCCAAAATGCTTGGGACGAGAAGTATTTTGGATATGGGATTTTTCCGTATTTTGGAATAATTGCATACCATAATGATATATCATGGTGATAGGACCCAAATCTAAGCACAGAATACATTTATGTTTCATATACACCTTATACACACAGTCTGAAGGTCATTTTAGCCAATATTTTTAATAATTTTGTGCATTAAACAAAGTGTGTGTACATTCACACAATTCATTTATGTTTCATATACACCTTATACACACAGCCTGAAGGTCATTTAATACAATATTTTTAATAACTTTGTGTATTAAACAAAGTTTGCATCCATTGAGCCATCAGAAAACAAAGGTTTCACTATCAGTCTCACTCAAAAAAGTCCGTATTTCGGAATATTCCTTATTTCGGAATATTTGGATATGGGATACTCAACCTGTATTGTGTACTAGCTAGTTTCTAGTATAGGCAAAATTGTACTTAGTCAAAATCGCACAGTGTGTACAGTCAATATCGTTGGTTCTGGGCACCGGGGTGTTCAAGGGAAATCGCATAGTTAAAACTGTCAGTCAAAAAATCTCAGTGTGTACCTGCCTTTAATGTTCTCTTCAAAAGGTCAAAAATCCAAGACACTGATAATTTGTACTGGTGTGATGTCATTGGCTGTATCCCATTCCCTTAATAATCAATCTGTCCATTGCATTTCTGCAAAGCCTGCCAAGCTGTCAATCACTTACTGTCTACTGTGTCAAACAAGTACTGCTATAATAATAATAATAATAATATTATATTTTATTTATAAGGCACAAGTGTTTTGCAGCGCCGTACATATGGCACACACTAGAACAATACAGGGTCCACAGATCTTAACATTACGGTAACTGAAAAACTAAAACAGAGCATAGGTAACAATTAGCGCCACAATTCTCGGTACACAATCCAACTGAGATGTAAGGAAGCAAAGGCCGTTGGAAGGGATAAATAGTAACAAGTGTGAGGATTTATTCGGGTATAAACAGTTGCTGAGTTAGCTGTAATTGAAATGCGAGAGGAGAGGACTGTGAGAACAGGAGGGAAGAGGGTCTTGCTCCAAGGAGCTCACAATCTAGGGGGAGGGGGGATAACATGTCATCCACCTGGGGAGGAGGGAAAGAGTGTAGTGGACTTAGGTTAGCTAAATATAAACTTTTAAGTCCTATAAATAGACGGGCGTAGTATGTTATGCCGGCGCTTGGGATCCCGCCAGCCGGCATGCAAGCAGTGGGGTGAGCGCAAAAGAGCCTCTTGCGGGCTTGCTGCACTCGCCATGCTGCGGGCATGGTGACGCGCTATGCTCTCCACGCTATTTGTTCTCCCTCCAGGGGTGTCATGGATACCCCAAGAGGGAGAATGGTTGTCGGTATGCTGGTTGTCGGGATTTCGGCGTCGGTATGGTGAGTGCCGGGATCCCGACAGTCGGCATATCAAATACCTCCCAAATAGACAGTCTTTCAAATATTTTTTTAAAATACTGGCTCTACTTTCATTTTGAGAGATAATTTTGGAGTATGAAATATTTCTTTAAATCCTACAAAAGCCATTCAGAACGTAGTAGGGCATACATGATTCTTTTCCTAATACATGCTGAATATCGGAAATGCTGGTGACCAGAAGTATTATGGATTTGGGATTTATCCATATTTTTGAATATTTGCATATCGTAATGAGATGTTGGGGATGGGACTCAAGTCTAATCGCGAAAATGCATTATATACACATAGGGGGTAATTCTGAGTTGATCGCAGCAGGAATTTTGTTAGCAGTTGGGCAAAACCATGTGCAGTGCAGGGGGGGCAGATATAACATGTGCAGAGAGAGTTAGATTTGGGTATGGTGTGTTCAAATTGAAATCTAAATTGCAGTGTAAAAATAAAGCAGCCAGTATTTACCCTGCACAGAAACAATATAACCCACCCAAATCTAACTCTCTCTGCACATGTTATATCTGCCCCCCCCTGCAGTGCACATCTGCCCTTCCGTTTGACCGGTTCCGGTATGAATGGTCGACCATGTTATGGTCGACAGTCATTATGTCTACCACTATTGGTCGACATTGGCATGGTCGACATGGACAAATGGTCGACGCATGAAAAGTTCAGCATGAGTTTTTTTTTAAGTTTTTTTTGGTGTTGTTTTCTGCATAAAGTGACGGGGAACCCCAATTAGTGCACCGTGTCTCCTCGCATGGATCGCTTCGCTCGCCATGCTTCGGGCAAGGTGCCTCGCTCTGCTACCGCTGCGCTCGGCACAGATTACCGTTCTCAATCGTAGTCCACGTGTATCGTAAAGTATGGAAAAGTTCCCCAAAAGAATTAATAAAAAGAAAATCATGTCGACCCTTTCATGTGTTGCCCATTTTCATGTGTCGACCATGCCAATGTCGACCAATAGTGGTCGACCTAATGACTGTCGACCATAACATGGTCGACCATCCAAACGGATACCCGTTTGACCACCCACAAGACTTTTAAGATTACCCTGTTGATAAGGAGATCTGGGCACCAGTAGGAAGGAAGCCGCAGTGTCTGTCATTGCTGCTTCTTATTGGACTTGCATGGCCAAAGTTTTCCATCCAAGCTGTGATGTGAATGACAGAGCCCTGGGAACCATGGCTGCACCGAGCATCCTCCCTCGCACCGCCAAGAGGTTTTTTTTTTTCCTTTTTTCGCCTTTGGTTTATTATGCAATTTAAAGTTTTAACAAAGATTTTATCTCCTACATCTTTAAAGGTCGTTTGCACTATTGTGAGCAGAACAGATATTTGCAGTTTTCTGCTGCTTTGGCATTGTTGACATTGACTTGTAAATCGTCAGGGGTATCCTAGACCATTTGGGTACCTTAAACGATGTGGGGATAATTGAATGGGAAAATATATTGGTGGCTTAATAGGCTTTTGCAATACTAAACCTAGTCTTTACGTACCTGATCCAGAGACGGACACAGTGAGCATTACTGCGGCATCTTTGGACGCAGTAGCGATGCTCAAATATTCTAATGCAGCAAGAGATGCCTGAGGGAAAGAGACGCCTCCTGCTTGCAGCATTGATCCAAGTGCTACGTCTGAGGACACAGCATCAGTTCACCATCATGACAATCGGCCATCTGAGCAAGCCGGAGCTCACTTGGGCTGGTTGCCAGTACTCCTCTAATGGGGCCAAGAAATCTGCCAGGACGCCATGGCACAGAACGGGTCGTACACATGCGCAGGCCCACAAACATTAGAGATGTATGTAAACCATCGGGTTTATGAACATGTCTAAATCAGGCCCTATGTGTCATACTGTACTTGCCTACCCTCACGGGCTTTCAGGGAGACACCAGAATTTTGGTGAGTACCCCTCACCCCCTGGAGAGTAGCTCACGTTCCCCCCTTTAAAGAGTGGGCCCGCTGTATCATAGAATTTTGTGGTAATGTGAATCACACTGCAATGCCTCCCACACTAGAACAGTGATCCTCCCCTCTGACATCTATAAGGTGTGTTTGTGCGTCTGTGTGTTCATGGGGTATGGAATATAGGGGGAGATTTATCAAAGCTTTGACAGAGAGAAAGTACCAAACAAGCCTGTAAAATTACCTATAGAAGCACATTGGTTGGTACTTTATCTCTCTCCAAGATTTGATATATCTCCCCCATAGAGTGTGAGGGGTGTAGTATGGTATGCCGGCAGTCGGGCTCCCGGCGACCAGCATACCGGCGCCGGGAGCCCAACCGCCGGCATACCGACAGTGTGGCGAGCGCAAATGAGCCCCTTGCGGGCTCACCGCGCTCGCCACGCTGCGGGCACGGTGGCACGCTATGCGCGCCACGCTATTTTATTCTCCCTCCAGGGGGCTCGTGGACCCCCACGAGGGAGAGTAAGTGTCGGTATGCCGGCTGTCGGGATCCCGACAGCCGGCATACTGAAGACCACCCGAGTGTGAGCTCCAGTAGTGCAGACACTGACCTGACCAAATATTTTCTGATATATGTGGGTGCTATATAAACAATGTAAAGCATTTACTTATTTGTTTTTCAAAATCATGCAAAATGTTTTTATTCGTGAATACTAACAAAATAGAGTGATGCATGCAGAGTTCACTGCTATACTGTAATAGTTTTTTCCATTATACTGCACACATACTTTATAAGTCATTCTATATGATGTCTGCAGCTCTGCTGTAATGGTATCTATTGGCCCTTTACCATGTAAGCAGGGCCCTCTCTCCTTCTGCTTTCTCTATATAATGATGTATTTTGCAGGTTGTGATTAATTATTTTTTACTTTGGGGAATCTGTCTGTATATGTTTAAATTGTGCAACACATACCCATCCGCTCTCGTTCTATGACTATGGATGGCACTAAGTGAAACCCTTGTGGCACCATATAAATAAAAGATAATGTAATTTACAATTGCAATATTTCACAAAGTGTCTCAAGTTGGCAGATCTGCATGAATAAACTGTAATGAGTGGGAAGTACACACTGACGCCACAACCGCTGCTGTGCCTGGCTCTGTCTCCTAAGAATGTATGATAACTGTAAAATGTTAAGTTGCTAAATTGCTGGTTTCTTATTTCTCATGGCTTGTATTTAGATTTGAGAAATGTCTCCAAGCCTGCGTTAGCCTACACAAACATCCACAGGAACTGAATTTATTACATAGAAACTCTGCTAGTTGCACTAGCATTTCCATTGTATTTGGGACTCTCTGTAGTCCACGTGGACATGGCATTCCATATGGGGTCTTGGTTCCCATGCTTTGTATTTTGTCTCTTGGGTTTTATGATATGTTTATTTGCTGATTTGTTAGTACAGATTGAGTATCCCTTATCCAAAATGCTTGGGACCTGAAGTATTTTGGATATCTGATTTTTCCGTATTTTGGAATAATTGCATACAGTACCATAATGAGATATCATGGCGATGGGACCTAAGTCTAAGCACAAAATGCATTTATGTTACATATACACCTTATATACACAGCCTGAATGTAATTTTAGCCAATATTTTTAATAACTTTGTGCATTAAAGAAAGTGTGTGTACATTCGCATAATTCATTTGTTTCATATACCCCTTCTACACACAGCCTGAAGGTCATTTAATACAATATATTTTAATAACTTTTTGTATTAAACAATGTTTGTGTACATTAAGCCATCAGAAAACAAAGGTTTCACGATCTCACTCTCACTCAAAAAAATTCTGTATTTCGGAATATTCTGTATTTCAGAATATTTGGATAAGGGATACTCAACCTGTAATTACCCAGGGTTTGTTTCTGCAGGTTCCTACCTGACACAATGTACAAATGAGTGCAGCAACTTGTAGGGTAGAGACTGCTTGCGGCTTCCTGCACTTCTTACCCTTAGCTGTAATGCCAGGATTTGACACTAATCCAGGGCCATTTCTAGACAACTTGGCTCCCAGTGTGAACACCCCCACAAAAAATGCCCCCTCCCTATACATATTAAAAAACAACAACTATCATTTGGATGGAAGGGGGTGTAGTCTCACTATAATGGGTGTGGATTTGCTGCAATAGGTGTAGCCTTGCAGGGAGAGGCTACTTTTCACCGACATAGTGGCCCATACATCATATTATGCCCCACACAGTAATGCCCCTTGCACCATATTAAGCCACCACAGTAGTGCCCCTGACAGCATTTTATTCCCCACACAGTAGTTCCACTGTCACCATATTATGTCCCCACTGTAATGCCCCGGACACCATATTATGCCCCCACATGCCCCTGTCACCATATTATGCCCTTATTGTAATATCACAGTACCTACTCATTGTCAAGGTGTTCTGCTCGTTGTCAGGGGATCCCCCTGATCCCTGCCTCCGCTGCGGCTCTCTGCAGTCCCGGTGGGTACCGCTGTTCGCCCGTGCCTGCAGTTCATAGTATTGAAAATGATCTTCTCAAAATGGCCACCACCTCCTCTAGCATCCCTAAAAACTGTCTTCTATGAAGCTGTGGCCATTTTGGGAGGGACATTTTCAATAGAATCCAGACTGAATACTGTAACATGCAGTTGCTGTGGCTGCGGCCCCCTGTGCGATCGCATGGCTCACCCGGCCTGAGAAACGGCACTGCACATCTCCTGGTGATCTCTCAGGCCCCATGCTCTGCATACCCTTTGTTAAGGTAGTGTACATTACCATTTTGCCCATTTGTTAGAGAAACATTTTACAATTATTGTACATACAAATCTGGCATTAACAATTGATAAGCATGATTTTCATTCACATGATTTTTGTATCATTGAGGAGAATGAACCTTCTTAGAGACTTCGAAAGAATGAACAAATGGAGATTTTCCCAGAGCAACTATCATTTATAAAGTATATTCTATACATTGATAGGTAGAAGCTACCTTCTCTTTAGAAGGTTTGATGCATCTTCTGCATAATCACCAGCGAGCAGCAGTCCCGATCTCCTAGTGCAGGCTTTTTCAACCAGTGTGCCATGGCACACTAGTGTGCCGCTGCAAGTTGCAAGGTGTGCCGCGGAGCCAGAGCCGCTTTCTGCACCTTCAGAGTGAACTGTTGGCCCGGGCTCTATTTAGAGGATCAGTCGTGCTTCGGCCGTGACCTATGCTTTGAAGACACGGCGGTGTGATATCATAGGTCACGGCCGCCGTGTCTTACCACCCAGCCAGCCCACCCGCCAGCATACACATCTTCCAGTTCCCGCCTGCATCCACAGCTTTCCTTGCCCACCCACATCCACACCTGCCCGACCGCCCGCTGCTCAGTGTTTGCAGCACTCCACTATGAACAACCCCCGCCACTGAGGGACAGGGAGGAGGACAGCTAACCAGTAGGGGCTAATATCTGTTGTAGTATTTCTCCTGTGGGGAGCAATAGGATTTATGTGGGGAGAATAATGATTTATGGGGGGAACAATGTGAATAATTCATTTGGGAAGCAATAAGATTTATGTGGGGAGCAATGTGATCGATTTATGTGGGGAGCAATGTGATCGATTTATGTGGGGAGCAATGAGATTAGTCTACACAGAAAAAAACAATGTATGTGTGGACTTTTTTTTACTGTGAGGGCCAATGTGTGTTTGTTTGTTTTTTTTCTGTGGGGAACTGATGGTGTGCCTTGGCAATTTTAAAATATTGTTCTGTGTGCCGCGAGTAAAAGAAGGTTGAAAATCACTGTCCTAGTGTAACGCCTCATTTTACTTTGAAATAGTTAAATTTTATTAATAATAATCTATATATTAATAGCAGAAAGACGACTTTGAGTGACATTTTTTATGGTGCCTTGTCTGAGCAGGGCACATCATATACCAAATTAAAGGTCTTGGTTCGTAGATTTGCAGAAAAATATTGGTGTTGTAATTGGTTGCTTAATTTCGTAATTATTTTGCAAAACGTCTGTCTGCCATTTACAATGTATCACCTTTGTGTTCTGGAAAATGTGACAGTTGCGGAACTCTCCCTCTGCACCTGCTTGGTGACGGGGAACATCTGACCTGCTGGGCGGTCTGGAAACTGACTGCTATTTGCAGCCACCCACTAAGCAGGTTGACATGCATTACGTCGACATACGTTGGGTTGACCGCTGAAGGTCGACATGCGTTGGGTCGACATGTACAAGGTCGACCTGGAAAAAGGTTGACATGAGGTTTTTTTTTTAACGGTTTTTGGTGGTGTTTTCTTCGTAAAGTGACGGGGAACCCCAATTAGTGCACCGCGTCCCCTTGCATGGCTCGCTGCTTCGGGCAAGGTGCCTCGCTCAGCTACCGCTGTGCTCTGCACAGGTCACCGTTCCCAATTGTAGTCCACGTGGATCGTTAAGTATGAAAAAGGTGAAAAAAATGAAAAAAATTGTGAAAAACTCACGTCAACCTTTTTGCATGTCGACCTAATGACCATGTCGACCTAGTGACCATGTAGACCTAATGCATGTTGACCTTCAGTGGTCGACCCAATGTATGTCGTCCTAATGCTTGTCGACCTAACTGCCTCCCAAATGTCCCACCCAGCAAAGCTTTGCTTGGCTGAAACTGGGTACATGTTGTTGTTGTTGTTGTTTATTATTACTGTTGCTATACTTTTTTGTTGTTGTTATTATTATTGTATGACTGGTTTACTCTACATCAGTGTCCTTTATGAAATGCTATAAAAAATCCGTTTAATATATTTTTTGTTGTCCCAAACAACACAGTCAAATTAATGTATTTTGCTACTTGTTGCCCAAGGGGTACCAATTATAGGGAATGTACTACATTGTAGTCACTCACATCATTTAACCTGATCGGATGGAAACACACTGAAAAAGTTGGTACTAACCTTTAAAGCTATGGTGCAAATAATTGGGATATTAGATGTTACGTTTTTTTATTGTACTTTTATACGTTCAGGGAACTCCTCCTGACTTATGCCCTTGGGGGTATAGACTGCGGATTCTATTATCCAGCATAAAGCAGCAGTTCATTATGCACAAGCACTGTATAAATAAATGTTACCAATACAATATCTATTCCCCCTTGGAAAGTGATGTAATATCACTCAGTACATAATGAGAGAATCATTTGGAGACAGAACAGCAAGCAATGTGCCAGTTTTGCGGCATCTGAGAAGCTGAACAATTGATGCAGTTTTTATCTTTGATATTCACCTCAGTAGTCTAATGTTAGATAGGATGTACGGAGATAAGTGGCCAATCCATACCAGGTGCAGCCACTTTCTTGCAAATCACTTGTCATTATTGATATGTTTCTGTCGCATTGTTGAATTTCTACCTACTGGCTGCAATCTCTTAAGCTTAGATTGACCTGGTGAGTTGTAATGTCGTTATGAGACGGAATGAGAAAGGTGCTGTTGTCTGCTTTCAGAATGGAATATTATATTGAACAGCTATTAGCAGCTCTGTTTATAAAAGCAATTTCTAAATTGCTTTTGGATGTGAGTGTAGCAGATTTCATGCAGAGCCCTTGAAGCATATAGACAGTGTGAGTTTCTTCTTCCCCCTCATTCTACTATGATGATTGATGACAAGACAGACTGTACATACCCATTCACAGGGGCGTTATCAGGTCCACACATGACAGGCATTTGCACAAGAGCTGACATTCACTGACTAGTGGCTTATTTATCTTTATTAGTATTAGGAATACAATAGCAAGTGAGTGAGTGTGGCTTTAAATATTTAAAAGGGTATTTATCAAAGCTCAGAGAGGGGTAAAATTTTGAGAGGTAAAGTAAGAGCCAATCAGCTTCTGCTTTAGATTTTGCAGGTTGTGTTTGAAAAATGACAGGAGCTGATTGGTTGGTACTTTATCTCCAACAATTTTAACTCTCTCTGAGCTTTAATAAAAACATTTGATAGTCGGCCAATCTTAACAGCGTAACAGTCCCTGGGCAAAGCAACGCAGCGTGGCCCCTGCCAGAGGCGTAACAAGGGTAGGGCGAGTGGGGCACGTGCCCTGGGCGCCTTGGCAGGCCCATGAGAGGGGGGCGCCGCCGGCGGCCAGGGCATCATGCCCCATTCGCCCCTGTCACGCCGAAATGTGAGGGGAGGAGAGCGCACCGTCTCTCCCTCCCCTCACCGCCGCTACCAATACTAGCAGCGCTGCTGTGTCTGGTCTCCGGCGGCGTTAGCCAATCAGAGCTTGCGGACCGGCTCCTGATTGGCTGCCGGTCCGCGAGCTCTGATTGGCTAGCGAACCGGCGCCAGACTGCCGCCGGACACCTAGAGCGGAGAGGGGAAGGAGAGGCGCTGCGCTGTGCTCTCCTCCCCTCACAATGTTATCAAGCCTAGTATCAACAAGCGGTGAGTGACCCGGGGGGGGGGGGGGGGGCACAGTGGGGCATGTATCTGGCACTGAGTGGATCAATGTATCTGGCACTGTGGGGCAATGTAACTGGCACTGTGGGGTAATGTAACTGGCACTGTGGGGCAATGTAACTGGCACTGTGGGCCTTCGGCGCGCGCACATGCTTCTTTGACTTTTTTTTTGGGGGGGGCGCCATTTTCCATCTTGCCCTGGGCTCCGAAATCCCAAGCTACGCCTCTGGCCCCTGCACGCCAGTTCACAGGAAGCAATTAAAAACAAGTCACAACTTCTCCTGCTGTGGTTCCACACCTTCTTTCTACATGCTTCCATATTGTGAATGGCTGTGAGAATTCTGATTGGTGGATGGCTATAGCTATCCACCAATCAGCATGCTTATAGCCATGCACTGTCTGGCTTCAGGTTGAGAGACAGCTAGAGAATGCTGCCTGACTGCACTGATTGTGTGACCACTGCCTGCCCCTGCTCGAGGTCCCCTAGAATTGTGGGGCCCTGGGCAGATGCCCAATGTGCCTTTTTACGTTAAAATGGCCCTGCCCATTGTATGAAATATCTTATACAAGAGAATGACGGTAGCTGACCATCATTCTTAATATTGCTTACACTTGTCCTCTCGTCTCTCTCCCTTGCCACCAACCCCACCTTAGTGCACTGGTATTCTATACTGAGAATGTTTAACAGATATTTTAGTACAATGGGGCTGATGTATAAAGCCTGGAGAAGCGATAAAGAAGTGATAAAGCAGTGGTAAATGCAAGGTGATAATGCACCAGCCAGTCAGCTCCTAACTGTCATTTTTAAAATCCGTAGTGATTGGCTGGTGTGTTATCACCTTGCGCTTATCACTTCTTTATCACTTCTCCAGGTTAATACATCTGCCCCTTTGTTTGAAATGATTGCTCTTGACAGTGAAGTTGGTCAAATAGGTTGTTATATCTGTTTTAATATGTAATTGTTTTGTCATGTAAGCCCCTAATCACTGTCTCACACATTAAGGGGTATATTCAATTGAAGTCGAACGCTGCCGTCTGACGAAAAGACGGCAGTTTTCAACTTTTTTAGGTCAGAAGGGGTTCCGACCTATTTAATTTATCCCCAATTATTCGACAAGTTGAGGAATTAGACTTGTCGAAAAGCACGTGGATCGGTGAAATAGCTGCTGATCCGCGTGCTTGTGTTGAAAACAGGGCCAAAACCAGCCCTTTTCGACCATCTCAATTTGACTTTAAAAAAAGTCGAAGTGAGATGCGGGAGCAGAGATGGGGAGAGCAGCGCCGGAGGACGTATAGCAGCCGCCGCTCTCAGCAGCGTCCATCCGGCTCCAGCAAGCGAGACCTCGCTTGCTGGAGCTGGGTGGACGCTGCCGTGAGCAGCGGCTGTGATGCGGGGACGGGGAGAGGCAGAGACGGGCAGACGGGGGGGGGTGGAGGGAACAGCGCTGTAGCGCTGCTCTCCCCTGTCTGCCTGCTGCTCTTCCCCGGCTCAGCTCCCGCATCTCAAATTCGACTTTTTTTAAAGTCGAATTGAGAATGCATTGAATAGCCCAGGTTGGATCTATTCCGACAAATGAATGTCGGAATGGATCCGACTTCAATTGAATATACCCCTAAATCAAAGAGAGCCTTATGTGATCATGTGCCGTGGATATGTTTCCAGAGAGTAACACATATAGTCTTGGTTAAATATGCATACCAGTTCTTTCCGAATTAGCCGTCTTGTGACATCCACAGTCCTTTTGTAGCCACTAATCTTTCTTACAATCCACAAAATACTGAAAAGTGTTAAGTTATTACAATCCTGGAAGCTACTCATATACCTTTAATCTTTGATGCATGGCAGGATGGATAAATGAATTCATGTTGTTCATGCCAAATTCTGACCCTGCCATATGTGTGTTGCAGCAAAACATTTAGTTTTGTCACACTACATGCGCTCACTGTATCCTGAGTTTCCTGTTCTTAGCTGGCAGGGGTGGAACTAGGTGTAGCCAGTCTACTCCAAGGTTCCCTATGCTGTATGTTCAGGTATGCTCTTCAGCGTGCCGGTGCATTATTTGAGTTACTGTCCACTTCCGGTTTACTTACACAGGTCTAGCCTCTCTTCTGTCCATTCATTAACAGGTGTTTTGTTCCACAGAACTACCGCTCACTAGATATAATTCATTTTTTGTGCCATTCTTTGTAAACTCTAGAGACTGTGGACCTGATTCAGAGATGTGTCTTTGGATGCAGCAGTTGTGTAAAAATATACTAAAATATACTAATGCCTCTTTTATAAATAAAGGACTCCTGCTGACTTCTCCTCCTGACTTCTCTGATCCACCGCTGCATCCATAGAACTTCCCCGCCCCCAAACGGCCATTTTGTGGCTTAGGGGAACAGATCAACACATGGGTAGAGATTTTTCAGATGATTAAACATTGGAAATGTACATTAATCTCTGAATTTGGCCCTGTGTTTTCTGAAAACCCAGGAGGTCAGAAGTTTCTGAGATACTCAAAGCACCCCATTTCTCTAAACAATCATTCCACGGTCAAAGTCTTATAGATCACTTTTTTTTAATCGCATTTTGGTGTTTGTTCTTGACAAAAACTCTTCACTATGTCTGCTTATTTATGTACTGAGCTGCTGCCACATATTTGGCGTTGTAGATATTTGTATTAATAAGCAGGTCTACCTAATAAAGTGTCTATTAAAGGTAATTAGAAAAGGGAAATTATACATTACTTTTACTATGATGATCACAAGAACCTTCCATTTTAAAAGCATAACTCTAATCTGGATCTCCATTCATTTCTCTGACCATCCAATATAGTATAGACATCTAGTTGTAAGGAATTGTGTAGCATGCACATCTCTTACAATGAAGTAGAATACTGTTTACCAGTGACAACATTATTTTTATAGTCAAAAATCACCACCACATAGTGTGTGTGTGTGTGTGTGTGTGTGTGTGTGTGTGTGTGTGTGTGTGTGTGTGTGTGTGTGTGTGTGTGTGTGTGTGTGTGTGTGTGTGTGTGTGTGTAAATCTGGCTCTCATACTAGTCATGGTAGATATCCAGTGCTGCAAGTATGGCGGTATGGTGTACCTGTAAGAAAATCCCAGCAGGTACGCTGTACCGCTAGGCTGCCACCTTGCAGACACAGGGTGTTGGAGAGAGGAGAGCATAGCATGCGCCTCTCCTGCCTGCGAGTCACCTGAGTCCGGCAGCGGCGGCGTGCACTGAGCCTTGTTCGTGTGCCAATCAGGAGCCGCTGCTGCCAGACCGTGAGCCCTGATTGGCTCGTGGACCGGCGACCGTTCAGGAGACCGGACTGAGGGCAGGAGAGGGACAGGAGGAGCGCGTGCTGCGCTCTCCTCTCCCCAGCAGCAGGTCAGCAGCAGAAGATAGTGCCAGCCCCAGGCAGCAGCAATAACGGTGAGTTGCACTGCTGGGGCATATCTGGCACTGTGGGGGCGTGGGTATCTGGCACTGTGGGGGCATATGTGTATCTGGCACTGTGGGGGCATGTGTATCTGGCACTGAAGGAGCATATCTGGCACTCTGGGGGTATATGTGTATCTGGCACTATTGGTGTCATAAGTGTATCTGGCCCCCATCATATGTGTATCACGCCCCCTTTTTCATTGGCCACGCCCCATGTGGCATTTGGTCACACTCATTTTTTCGGCGCGCACACACAGTGCCTATAAGACATTTTTTCTACTTGCACCACTGTAGATAACACGCTGTTTGCTTAGCCATGATTACTCTAGAGGGCTGATTTATTGACACGTGTAGCCCCGCCCATGTGGGGACCGGCAGCCTGTGAGGTAGCAGCAGGCTGATCCGGTCTCTTGATCGTGTGGTTTGCTTCATTTTGGCGACCTTTTTGGGCATTTACACCGGCTGCAGTGCAGTGTTTGGTGAGCTCCTAAGGAAAACCACTAAATACTACTAAAGTAAGTGGTCTTTTTTTTCTATATATATATATATATATATATATATATATATATAGTTCTCCAAATGCGGCATAAACGGCACTCACGGGGTTGAATATTTGAAAAAAGCTGGTAAATTTATTTAGTGTAACGTTTCGGAGCTGCTGCTCCTTCTTCCAGACACCAGACAGAATAAACAAATACAAAACACTTACCCCCTCTTAACACACCCGAATCAGCGTCGCTCACCGGCACCTGGGCTCCGTTGCAGATCGGTTCCTAACGATGACGTACTTCCTGGCCGCGGCTTCCGGTCATTGCCATGGCAACGCCCGGCGTGCGCTCCAGCCTTGGTGGTCACCATGGAGACACGACTGCAGGCTCCCTGTTCATACAGGCAGGCGACGCTGTAATAACAAAACATAACATAACAATTAATAAACAAACATAACTGTGTACAACACAAGTGTTTATGAATACCTAATGGACATAATGAATACATATTCCAGAGTTATTGAAATATAATAATTATACTGATAAAGGAGATTTACATGATGCTATTCCAGTTGATCTTTTCATTTAAGCCAAGTGGAGTCATGGTATTTAACCTGAACATCCACCTGGCTTCAGATAACAATAATGTTCTATTCCGGTCCCCTCCACGTGGTGATTCCGGAACATGATCAATGATAAAGTAACGCAACTGAGATAATGAGTGTCCCTTATTTTTGAAGTGCCTAGCTACAGGTTGATCGACACTTCTCCCTGCTAATGATAGATCAATATTGGACCTGTGCAAAGCCATACGTTCTCTAAAACTACGAGTGGTTTGTCCTACGTAATATAAGCCACAAGGGCAATATATTGCGTACACCACATGTGTACTTTTACATGTCAACACATGGCGAATCTCAAAAGTCTTATCGTTATGGGGATGCTTAAAGCTTTTGCATGGAGACATGTACTTACAGGTGACACAACTATAGCAACTATAGCAACCGGGTTTCTTAAAGGATACATTTGGGGGTCTAGGGATCCCTCGACCAGAGATATCCGTTTTCACTAATCTGTCCCTAAGATTACGCCCCCGTTTAAATGCAGCCATGGGTCTATATTCTTTAAAGCAGCCCAGATCTTCATCAGTTTTTACAATTGGCCAGAGTGCTTTAGTTGCCTGATTAATTATTGGGCTTGCTACCGTAAAAGTACTGACCCACGGAATTACTTTTTTAGCTCTACGGTTTGATGGTTCAAGTAGTTGAGCCCTCGGCATCGCTAATACCTGTCTTTTTTGTTGCTGGAGTAGTTCCCGATCATACCCACGAGTTTTAAACTTATCAATTAACACATCCAACTGTTGTGAAATCATGGATCTATCACTAGTAACCCTAGCCACCCTCATCATCTGAGATAGTGGCAGTCCTTGTTTTAATGAAGATGGATGGTGACTTCCGGCCAGGAGAAATGAATTGCGCTCAACATCCTTGAAATGGACGCTGGTTACAATCCTGCCCCCGCTGACACGAATGTTCACATCCAGAAAATGAATCTCACTTTCACTCGAGGAATGTGTGAACTTAATCGTGGTATTCATCTGGTTTACCTCCAGCATTAACTTTTCAAAAGCATTGACACCCCCGGTCCATAACATGAAAATATCATCTATATAGCGGGTGTATGTAAGTATGTTACAATTAACTTCAGGTCTATTAAGGAACATTTGTTCTTCTATATCAAACATGTAAATGTTGGCGTACGCTGGGGCCACTGCTGACCCCATTGCGCAGCCACGGAGTTGTAAAAAGTACTGGCTATCATGTAAAAAATAATTATTCAACAGTGTCGGCTCGAGGAGGCGCAGAAATAGATCATGATTAAACACAGAAGCATCCAAATAATTAGCCAAAAATTGCTTCATAGACGTCAACCCCCCATTATGGGGAATTGACGTGTATAAGCTAGTTACATCAAGGCAACACATCAACGTCCCGTCAGGTACTGTATCAATCCCCATTAATAACTTAATAAAACCAGTAGTATCCTTAAGAAAGGATTTTTTTAGGGGTAACAACGGTTGCAATATAGAGTCCAATAGTTGGGCAGTAGTTTGGAAAAGAGAATCACGAGCCGAAATTATCGGTCGACCTGGCGGATCGACATTGTTCTTATGTAGCTTCGGCAGCGTATACAGGACTGGTACCTTCGGAAACTCTTTGCATAAGACTTTGCTGAGAGCTGAAGAAATGAGTCCATTTCGGACTGCCTCATTCAATACCGACCGTAGTTGTAACTGGAATTCTTTAGTAGGATCACCAGAAAGTTTTTTATTTACCTCTGTATCTGCCAGCTGCCTCTCGATTTTCATGCCGATATTCATTAATTCCCTGGATAACTATGGCACCGCCTTTATCGGCGGGCCGAATAGTTATATCTTCATATTTGGCAAGATTTTGTAATGCCGTGGTTTCTGCTCTTGAGAGATTCTTCTGAACTTTACCTGCTGCTGATGTGTATCGGGTCACAGAATCGTCCAGGAGTCTATTAAAAGTCTTTAACGAGGGGTTAGCTGATGGTGGATCATATGTAGACCTTGCAGCCGATTGGATAAATTTCTCCACCGATGTTCCCTCCGTGATGGAGGGTTTATGCTGGAAATGTTCTTTTAGACGTAATTTCCGTGCGAATTTATGGTGTTCTCTCCTCCATTCAAAATCATCGTGAAGATTAGTCGGCACAAATGAAAGGCCCTTTTGTAGTACCGCAATTTCTGTTACAGTCAGCACCCTCGATGAAAGATTCACTATGGCTGTTTGTTCTTTGCAGCTTTCCTGGTGGTGGCCCCTTTTGTTTTGTCCGCCCCTGCGGGTGGTCGTTCTTTTACAGCTTTTAAAGATTCTGGTGGGTTCCCTAAAGGGACACCTGCCGATGTACTGGGATCATCCGATTCTGATACACCAAATTCACTATCACTATGGCTCACAGAAGTGTCAGTTTGATTCCGGGTTCGTGATGGATCTTTTTGCCATGGTCTGCGTCTGCGTCCTTTGTCATTACCGCGAATCACAGTCTCACCTCCAGACAACCATCGATAGACTTTATTGTCCTCATAGTCATTGTCTACTGCATATTTCTTATTCCTTTTGAACTTGAGTAGATCTCGTTTATACTGTTCACATTTTTGATCAAGCTTGGTGATCCAGCTTGCATTAATTGGATCCTCAAGTAATACCTTGGCATCTTGCTGAAGTTTGTCGATCTTTAATCGGGTCAGGTCTAGTTCACGACGTGACTCCTCAATTACTAGGACCATCAGGTCCAATGCACATCTATTTAGGATGCCAACCCATTTAAGGACAAATTCAGGATTGTTACGGCCAATGGTAGGAATATTCCTGGAGCGGAAACCGCGCAGAATTTTTCTCTCTCTATAATACTCTGAGAGAGAAGTAGCATGTAATAGGTAATCTGTTTCGCGTCGTCTGAGCTTAAAGAGTTGAAATAAATGTCCTCCATAACTAGTGTGGTTTCCTTACCACCTGTGGTTTCCTGTAGCAGGATTCCTTCAATTTGTTCTGGAGTAAATCCAAAAGTCTCACAAGGTGGAAAAATAAAATTAAGACATCCTGTTGCCTCCTGAGAGATCTGTGTTCCCCTGGGTGCCTCCATTTAAAATAATTGCTGGTATGCAATGCTGTCCTGGCTAATAGACAGTATAAAACAATTGGGCACAGAGACACACTCTCTCAGGTGTCAAAAGGGAAAAGAGACAAGTAGTGGTTTAAAAGAAAGTCTTAGGTGCCATACCACAAGCTGCTTGCAAGCAGCACATGTACTCCTCCAAGTCGGTCGGCACTCAGATCCTAAATGGACAACTGCCCCCGGTGCCTGATTCCTTGAATCAATAGTTCTCCAAATGCGGCATAAACGGCACTCACGGGGTTGAATATTTGAAAAAAGCTGGTAAATTTATTTAGTGTAACATTTCGGAGCTGCTGCTCCTTCTTCCAGACACCAGACAGAATAAACAAATGCAAAACACTTACCCCCTCTTAACACACCCGAATCAGCGTCGCTCACCGGCACCTGGGCTCCGTTGCAGATCGGTTCCTAACGATGACGTACTTCCTGGCCGCGGCTTCCGGTCATTGCCATGGCAACGCCCGGCGTGCGCTCCAGCCTTGGTGGTCACCATGGAGACACGACTGCAGGCTCCCTGTTCATACAGGCAGGCGACGCTGTAATAACAAAACATAACAACAATTAATAAACAAACATAACTGTGTACAACACAAGTGTTTATGAATACCTAATGGACATAATGAATACATATTCCAGAGTTATTGAAATATAATAATTATACTGATAAAGGAGATTTACATGATGCTATTCCAGTTGATCTTTTCATTTAAGCCAAGTGGAGTCATGGTATTTAACCTGAACATCCACCTGGCTTCAGATAACAATAATGTTCTATTCCGGTCCCCTCCACGTGGTGATTCCGGAACATGATCCAGGTGGATGTTCAGGTTAAATACCATGACTCCACTTGGCTTAAATGAAAAGATCAACTGGAATAGCATCATGTAAATCTCCTTTATCAGTATAATTATTATATTTCAATAACTCTGGAATATGTATTCATTATGTCCATTAGGTATTCATAAACACTTGTGTTGTACACAGTTATGTTTGTTTATTAATTGTTATGTTATATTTTGTTATTACAGCGTCGCCTGCCTGTATGAACAGGGAGCCTGCAGTCGTGTCTCCATGGTGACCACCAAGGCTGGAGCGCACGCCGGGCGTTGCCATGGCAATGACCGGAAGCCGCGGCCAGGAAGTACGTCATCGTTAGGAACCGATCTGCAACGGAGCCCAGGTGCCGGTGAGCGACGCTGATTCGGGTGTGTTAAGAGGGGGTAAGTGTTTTGTATTTGTTTATTCTGTCTGGTGTCTGGAAGAAGGAGCAGCAGCTCCGAAACGTTACACTAAATAAATTTACCAGCTTTTTTCAAATATTCAACCCCGTGAGTGCCATTTATGCCGCATTTGGAGAACTATTGATTCAAGGAATCAGGCACCGGGGGCAGTTGTCCATTTAGGATCTGAGTGCCGACCGACTTGGAGGAGTATAAGTATATATATATATATATATATATATATATATATATATATATACACACATATATATATATACATATATATACATCAGTGCATAGAACTCTGGGTGCTGAGTTCCTGTTGGATTTGGCCAAACCACAAAGGCCGGAATTGCAAATTGCCACTGCTACTGCAGAATGTGCCAGTCTTGTTGTCCTCTCTTGGAGAGAGCTGATATCAGCAGAATGTGGGCAATGCGTGTGTTTTTTTTTTAAATATATATATATATATATATATATATATATATATATATATATATATATATATATATATATATATACATATATATATATTATTGTAATTTTTTAAAAAAAATTACAGTTCCTTATATGGCGCAGCAAGTTTTGTTGCGCTTCACAATTGGACACAATGATGCAACAAAACTGGGTAATAAGCGAACAGTCAGAGGTAGGAAGGCCTTGCTCGCAAGCTTACAATCTATAGGGAAATAGGCATTGATACACAAGGAAAGGCATTTTCTATTGCATAGTTGTCCACCAGATTGCAAAGGTTCTTGGTGGGCTGCATGATATCACATCACAGCAATGATGAACCCTGGCCAGAAAGAAGGGAAAGTGAAGAAAGAGAAAATATGTGGAGGATATGTGCGGACTGTACAGTGGGGATATAATCGGATAGGAAAGCTATATATATATATATATATATATATATATATGTAATATTACACGCACACACACACTACTGTGAAAAAGTTTTAGGCAGGTGTGGAAAAAATGTTGCAGGAGTGCTAATAGTTTATTTTTATAAATTCTTTATTGAAAGGTTTTAAATGCATCACAAACACAGTACATAGTAGATAAAGTCAATGTGTCACAACTGAGGGTTTTGGCTGACAGGAGAAAGCCTCAGTTGTAGGGGCTGAGAGGAACTTAAACCGGGGAGGTTTAATCAGACCCCTGGACATGTAAGTGTTAAAAGGAAACCCGAAGGTGTGACCATGACAACCAGGTAAAAGTCAAAATAAAAGTTTATTAACAGACACCGTGTAAACAAACAGCATTCAAGGTAAATAATGGCAATGATAAATAATATAATTCCTGGAGCACTCTGACCTTGAAATGGTTACACAGGACACTGGTAGGTAAGAACAGCTGTTACAGTCCTTAGATGGAATAACCTTACCAGGCCTGGCTGTAGTAGGGAAGATATCCAAGGAACATGCCAGTAGATGGAACAGATGAAGTTGGTAACTTGAATCAGCTGTTGTAATTGCTGGATGGAACCAGCCAGGTGGTAAGACACGGAGTGGATGCGGAATGGAATCAGCCAGATGATAAAGTCACTGAATGAATGCTGGGTGGAACCAGCCAGGTGATGAAACACGGAGTGAATATAGTAAGATGCTAGGGAGCGTGGAAACAGAGGAATTGAAGGATGATTACCGGTGGTAGTGGATACTGCTGGAAGCAGATTAAATAGCTGGAAGCTGGAAACTGGATCAGCCACGGAGGACTGCAGAGTCGGGCTGCACCGCAGGATGGTAGGCAGGTGCGGGTCTCTTTGGTGGATGCTGGAGACAGGAGCTGGAACCTGGAAACACAACCACAGGAGAGAGACTGGAACAAGGTATGACAAACAAAGCACTGCCCATTTCCTGGCCCAGGCACAGGATACTTATACCTGCAGCAATGCAGGTATTGGCTGGGCAATTATGCAGATTTCCAGGCAGTGGATTGGAGGAACTGAAGCATGTGATTAGATCCAACATGGCTGCGCCCATGTTAGAACTTGGAGGGAAAACTGGCTTGGGAAACCATGTGGAAACATAACTGTAATGGCGGCGCCGGCCACAGAGGACAGGAGACGCCAGACTGACAAATGTATGCTGAGACTCGTGGATGACAACGGAGGCCGCGGCAGGCATGGAACACCACACTGACAACCTGCACCTATAACACAGGAGCTGCGGCGGAGAACGGGAGACGCCATGCAGGATTCAAACATGGCGCCGCTGTGACAGCATCTCAGCGTGACAGGAGGAATGTGCAGTATATGGACACAGATGAGATCCGGCCTTGGAACGCTGAGCGAGCCTCAGGAGACATCTGAAAGGCAGGTAATGGCGTCCAGATACCCGGATCGTGACACAATGCACAAAAGATCAGATGTGATGACAAAAAAATCATATAACAGCTTAAACTACTTAACTTTTGAGCTAAGATTAGAAAGAAAACAGAAAGAGAAAGCAGAAAATGAGGGAAAGAGGGGAAAAGAGATAGGGGGAAGGCAGAGACTGAGGATGGAGGAAACCTCGCAGGATGTAACTCAAATATGGAAGGATAAGAATGCCTGAGTCCCAATGCTAGCACAGAGACAGGCAAAGCATAGACAGCACCCAAAAATGGCATTAAGGTATAAGTAGGGAAGAACAGGCATCAGAATTCTTGTAGTCAAGTCAGCTCAACCAGATGGACCTAAACACATAATGCTTCTCCACTGAGGAAAACATAATATCGTCCATAGACATGTAAAAATCCATTCTCTGGCACCATTCACTCAGGAAGGGCGATGTAGGGAGCGCCAATGGACAGGTAGAACCACCCTTGCAGTGTTGTTGATATGCTTTAGGAGAGACTTTATACAAGGACACTGGGATATCAGAATATGATAGGAGCCAGATCCCTGGTCCCGTTGGGACAGGAGATCCAACTAATTGTTTGGCTAGAGCAATTACACTGTTCCAGAAAGGTACTATAAGTGTACATTCCCACCAGATGTGGAAAAATTTACCTTTTGCCAGTCCACATCTCCACCAGAGAGGGGGCACTGAGGGTGAGTTCTTATGTATCGTATCTGGGCAATGTTACCATCTCGTTAAGACCTTATATTGTGTCTCAAGGACCTCAAGACTGGAGGAGCAAGCATTACTGACTCTATACACCTTGTCCCATGCCACCTTTTCCCCTTTAGTTGCCAAATACCTATCCCATATCTGTGTGAAAGAGGGTTCATCCCTAAAGAGGTCTACTAAAAGAATTTTATAGACACCAGATATAAGGCGAACTGGGGGAGATTTTTGAGTGCACATCATCTCAAAGGACGTCAAATTCCTACCAAGCACCTTCACTCCACCTAGTGAGGACATAAAATGGCGAATCTGGAGAAAGTGCCAGTATTCAGAGTCTTTGAGAGAAAAATTCATTATGAAGGACTTCGAAGGATTTGAATCTACCATTAGTGAGAAGATGACACACACACTCACTGCCCCGACAACAGAGAAACAACTGAGGAGATGCCTTCTTTGGATCTACGCCCCAGGGAAGGTATTGTAACAGCTATTTGCAGTTCACATGTGATGTCTCTTCAATTTTGAGTTCATTTTCTTGTCACTGGACAATTAGATATCACCTCCAGCAGACAATCTTGCTCTCTCCTCATCCGTATTTAATAACTTAACATCTTTCCTTCCTACTGTTGACTCTGGTACCACTGGTGGCATACATGGTCTTTTTTCATCTGGTGGGATCCATCATGGCCCTTAACAGATTAATATATCTATATCTTTGAGAGCTTGCACAGTTGGTAGGCTAACAGTCCCTTTGTTAATACGGGGTGCACAGTAGTCATACATACCCACAACCCTTATCGTTCACTAATGCCTTTTTGAGGTACCTTGTACCTTGTAGGCTACATTTCTGCTGGTCACAAATACCAACACTGTTTTTTAATTCATTTTTAATTGGCACCGTGCACTGTTTTCAGTCACTTGCTTCACCTCGTTCACCCGTTTTTTATGTATTCACATTCGGTATTATGTACACACAGTCTTAACGCTACATACTGATTTATGTAAGCTTACATACTTTCACATTGTTCAGCACGTTCAGTTTGTATATGTTTTTCTTGTTCACTTCCGCTAGGAACAGAGGGTTGATAGCGGCGGCTGGGACGCCCTGGGTTGCCTGGCTACCAGTGATGTCACTTCCTGGCAACGCGACGGGCACACCCACCGGAAACCCCGCCGGACGCCAGCTCCAGCAGCTCCGAGACGTGGTCTTCTCTTTCACAAACAGATATAAGGTATGATTTCACACTGTTCATGTTTGTTTTGTATCACTTGCATACAGCCTTGAGAAAAGCGCCCTGTGTGGCGCTGAAACGTTGGCGCAGTTATGCCACCTATTTGATTTTTTTGCACTATATATCTACTTACATCAAGTCCTTGGAGTGCCGCCTGTTCTTTCCGAATTGAGAGTGGGTGGACAAATACCCCTTTCTAGAAGAACGTCATCTCTGCATCTCTCTCTCTCTCTCTCTCTCTCTCTCTCTCTCTCTCTCTCTCTTATTTATATATATATATATATATATATATATAAATACACACACACACACACACACATATATATATATATATATATATATATATATATGTATATATATATATATATATATGTATGTATATATGTAAAAGAAAATCTTTGTAGATCTTCTGGACCTCTGCAAGTCCCCAGCTTAATGAATAAATGAATAAACAACTATATTACATTTTAGCAAATTTGCATACAGAGTTTGTACTTTTAGAATATCCCAAAGTGGGGAGGTATTAATGAATGTGGAGAGCTGTAGATTTGTGCAAAGAAATATGCACGCAGTGAGCAGACCCCAAAATGATCAAGCCCTTATTTGTGTCATGAAACGCTCAGGTCAAATTTGAATATCAATTAGTCTTGGCTATTGCTAACATAGATAAGAGAGAGAGAAACTAAATATACCATTGGCATGAAATGTACAATACAGAACAAATTGGTCCTGACTGTAATGCTTGTTTTTCCTTTAAAGCTAATTTAAAATAGTATTTGCTTTGTTATTTTAAGCAGTTAATTATACTCTATTAAAGGCTATATGGAAAAAATTACATGAGTTGACTTTCTTAAGTAATTTTTAAATAATTTTCCAACCCTTGAATGAATATGGCCATATTACGGTGTGATGACCAAGCCTATTATGTTTTTTCTACATCATTTACAGAGAGCATAGATGAAATGTTTATGGGCCGACCAAGTGAATTCTACGTATTCATTTCTTTGGTGACACTGGAAAGGTTCATAATACTGCTCATTGGTAGTAATTTGGAAATGATAAATGGTAGTGTCTATACAGTATGCTAATGAAATTTAGATTTGTTTACAAGTCAAGGGTAAAAAGAGAAAAGGATGAAATTGACGTGGCACATATATGAATTTGCATGTAAAATATAGCATAAAGAAATTATTACAGTGGTGGTTTTACTTAGGGGAGAGATGGCACCAGGATGTACTATAGGGAAGAGGCAAGCTGGTGGAGGCTGCATGTTGCTCTGGGCAATGTTCTGCTGGGAATACTTTGGTCCTAGCATTCTTGGGAATGTTATTTTGACACTGATCACCTAACTAAACATTGTTGCAGACCAAGTAGCCTATACCCCATCATGGCAACGACATTCCCCTATGGCAGTGACCCCTTTCAGCAGTATATAATGCACCTTGCCACTCTGCAAACATTGTTCAGGAATGACTTGACCTCCATATTCCCCAGATCTCAATCTAATGAAGCAATGGTGGGATGTTCTGGAAAAACAAGTCTGAGCCATGGTAGAGACTCCTTCCAACTTACAGGACTTAAAAGATCTGCTGCTAACTCTTTGGTGCCAAATACCACAGGACACCCTCAGAGGTCTTGTGGAGTCCATGCCTCGATGAATCACAGTTGTTTTTGTTGCATTAGAGGGACCTATACAATATTATTCAGGTGGCCTTAATGTTATGGTGTTATAGATTGTGGCAGTAGTGGCAGTGTGCTACAAAGGAACCAGGGGTGGTGGTCTGTTAATCCCAGGGAAGTCATGAATTTGGATGCTAGGAGATGTGTGTCTTAAAGGCCTTACACACTGGTCGATCTGACTGAAAGGTATGACCGATCTCGTTAATTAATGAACGAGATACCGTTCATATCTTTCAGTGTGGAGGCACAAGCGATGAACGATGCACGGCCCAGCGCTCGTTCATCGCTGGTGCCCCGTCGGCTGTGCATGCAGGCCAATATGGACGATCTTGTCCATATTTGCCTGCACTTCTATGGAGCCGTGTGACGGGGGGAGTATCCGCCGTCGGGCAGCTTGGCGGCGGATCGTTAAATGTGTAGGGCCCTTTACCTGCCTGCATGACTTCAGTGCATTTCTTCCCTGCAGTTAGGTCCAGCTGAAGGCATGTGACTAATCAATCAGAGCAGCTGTGAGGAACTTCCTTAAGTGGAAGTGTTATTTGCCTGTAAGGGGAGGAGGAGTCTAAGGTGTGTGTATATATATATATATATATATATATATATATATATATATATATATATGTGTGTGTGTGTGTGTGTGTGTGTGTGTGTGTGTGTGTGTGTGTGTGTATATGTATATATATATATATATATATATATATATATATAAATAAAGAGTGTTTGGGGGGATTTATCGTTATGACTAACACCGGAAGAGCTGTCCAGTGAGTAGAGAGACGGTCTGTGTTAGTGATAGGGCTGTTTAGGAGTTTCCTTGACGAGCTGAGACCTTTGTCGGTGCCTTGTACGAACACTAACTGTATGACTGATACTAGTTTGCAGTCATCTTCACAAAGTAAACCGAAGTGCACAAGTCCAGAGTCTGTGCTTCCATTACACAGTTTCGTTTTCACAAGATATGTAATAAATATGATGTGTGCACACCTATTTTAATTGCATCATCTTTATCATTTTGTCCTCTCCTATTGATGTTTTGTAGCACACCTGGTTTGGTCTAACTGCACACCAGAGGATAAGGCGAGTCTGGTTTCGCAGTCTGCAGCATTCATGTAAATTCCTCATTATGGGCCAAGGATGCAGACGTGCAACAGATCAGAGAGACAGAATGAAAGTTTCTATTTTTTTTTTCTGCTGCGCAGACAGATGTGAGACAGATGTGGCATTCCTAGATTTTCCTTCCCACAATGCTATGAACCTTTATTCTTTACATAAAAGCCTTTCTGATTATAGAAAAACTGCTGCCAACTTTTGCATGGAACACTAAACAAAAGTTATTAAATTGAGAGCAGCAGTTGCACAAATACAGACAAGTAAACACAGATTGCCGTTTAAATCTGGGAGCCGAACAGTGATTAGCCAAGCACTCAAATCAAGAAAAGTTGCTGGTGTTTCCAGGTTGCAATCTGTTTGTGTCGTTCCTTTTTGTCACAAAATAATGGACTATATTTGGCTCTTGATGTTCTGTTATTTTCATGTGTATAGATAAAAGCATTATCAGGCTTGCTGCAAGCTTGCAGTATATGGGGGTGGGGGGGAGAAGACAACACATTTTCCATTATAAACATCGATTAGTGTACAGTCACTTTCATTTTGGTTGCAATAATAAAGAACAAGGCAGTCTCCATTTCACAATGCCTTTTCCAGTTTGTGGCAATACATGAACCCAATTTCTAAGAGATAATGAAAAAAGTATCTGAGTATCCTTTCTCCATGGGGATGCTGAAATGGTTTCGCTGCCGCTTTATCACCAATTTTCCCTAATCCTAGCTTGTTAGCTCTGATGAAAAGTCTTAAATTAGTAGACCAGTGTATCATTTTGTTGAATAGTCTGATTGTGTTGGATTATTAAAGTTTGTGTCACATTGTACTGCCAGTATTTCTTCTCCCTTGGCAGCTAATTCGAATTGACTGATAACCAGGCAGCGGAGGACAGAATCTCTGCTCGACGCAATGCAAAATAAAATGTGTTTTAAAGTTCCACTAAACCTGAAATGCAGGTTGATTTAATATGAGGAAATGCCCGTGTCTAGGCAGAGATCCAGTCTTATTAGCTAGCTACAGTATGTGTCAGCAACTGCGCTAAGAACATTGTGTAAGCTGCTCCTACAGTAGCAGAGATTTATCCGAGTGGCTGGGAGAAATAATGGTGGTGGGTGGGGAAGGCAGGCATTAAGGCATCAATGAAAGTCATCCTTAATTACATCCATATTGCATGCATCTAGAAGAATGCAGATATTCACTCGTACGTACACATCTGTGTGACAGGGTAGCCGTTGATTTACCGACGGACACAATACCGACAATCATGTTCAGACGTTCAAAATGCCGACATAGTCAGAATACCGTCCTATGAAATGCCGGCATGTCAAAATGCCGACATGCGTTTTGAAGGAATTTTTGTCCAAAAACAGACTTGTTCATACTTTACCATCCTAGTGGACCTGGAGGGGGAGTATAACAGTGTGCCGAGCGCAACGAGCCATGCGAGGGGCGCGGTACACTTACACGGTGTCCATTGTCGACATATGTTGACATTGACACAAAAAACTCATGTCGGTATTTTGACATGTCAACAATTTAAATGTCTGTATTCTGACTATAAAAAAGGAGGAAAGAAAAGAAGACTATACTGACTCTGGGAGCACCACCAACTGTCGACCTAATGCATGTCGACCTAATTACTGTCGACCTAAGTGCTGTCGACCCAATGACCCATACCCCCACCAACACAACAAATATTAAATACCTATTTCAGGGTTTAATCGGCATACGGTTGGTCTTCTCAGAGTAATTAAAAATAAGATTTTACTTACCGATAAATCTATTTCTCGTAGTCCGTAGTGGATGCTGGGGACTCCGTCAGGACCATGGGGATTAGCGGCTCCGCAGGAGACAGGGCACAAAAATAAAGCTTTAGGATCAGGTGGTGTGCACTGGCTCCTCCCCCCTATGACCCTCCTCCAAGCCTCAGTTAGGATACTGTGCCCGGACGAGCGTACACAATAAGGAAGGATTTTGAATCCCGGGTAAGACTCATACCAGCCACACCAATCACACCGTACAACTTGTGATCTGAACCCAGTTAACAGTATGACAAACGTAGGAGCCTCTGAACAGACGGCTCACAACAATAACAACCTGATTTTTTTGTAACAATAACTATGTACAAGTATTGCAGACTATCCGCACTTGGGATGGGCGCCCAGCATCCACTACGGACTACGAGAAATAGATTTATCGGTAAGTAAAATCTTATTTTCTCTGACGTCCTAGTGGATGCTGGGGACTCCGTCAGGACCATGGGGATTATACCAAAGCTCCCAAACGGGCGGGAGAGTGCGGATGACTCTGCAGCACCGAATGAGAGAACTCCAGGTCCTCTTTAGCCAGGGTATCAAATTTGTAGAATTTTACAAACGTGTTCTCCCCCGACCACGTAGCTGCTCGGCAGAGTTGTAATGCCGAGACCCCTCGGGCAGCCGCCCAGGATGAGCCCACCTTCCTTGTGGAATGGGCCTTGACAGATTTAGGCTGTGGCAGGCCTGCCACAGAATGTGCAAGTTGAAATGTGCTACAAATCCAACGAGCAATCGTCTGCTTAGAAGCAAGAGCACCCAGTTTGTTGGGTGCATACAGGATAACAGCAAGTCAGTTTTCCTGACTCCAGCCGTCCTGGAACCTATATTTTCAGGGCCCTGACAACATCTAGCAACTTGGAGTCCTCCAAGTCCCTAGTAGCCGCAGGTACCACAATAAGCTGGTTCAGGTGAAACGCTGACACCACCTTAGGAAGAAACTGGGGACGAGTCCGCAGCTCTGCCCTGTCCGAATGGACAATCAGATATGGCTTTTGTGAGACAAAGCCGCCAATTCTGACACTCGCCTGGCCGAGGCCAGGGCCAACAGCATGGTCACTTTTCATGTGAGATATTTCAAATCCACAGATTTGAGCGGTTTAAAATGTGATTTGAGGAATCCCAGAACTACGTTGAGATCCCACAGTGCCACTGGAGGCACAAAAAGTAGTGATGAGCGAGGTTCGGTTTTACTCGGTTTTACTCGGTTCTCAAAACGGCATCTTATTGGCTATCCAAAACACGTGACATCCGTGAGCCAATAAGATGCCGTTTTGAGAACCGAGTAAAACCGAGTAAAACCGAATCCGCTCATCACTAACAAAAAGGGGGTTGTATATGCAATACTCCCTTGACAAACTTCTGGACTTCAGGAACTGAAGCCAATTCTTTCTGGAAGAAAATTGACAGGGCCGAAATTTGAACCTTAATGGACCCCAATTTGAGGCCCATAGACACTCCTGTTTGCAGGAATTGCAGGAATCGACCGAGTTGAAATTTCTTCGTGGGGCCTTCCTGGCCTCACACCACGCAACATATTTTCGCCACATGTGGTGATAATGTTGTGCGGTCACCTCCTTCCTGGCTTTGGCCAGGGTAGGAATGACCTCTTCCGGAATGCCTTTTTCCCTTAGGATCCGGCGTTCCACCGCCATGCCGTCAAACGCAGCCGCGGTAAGTCTTGGAACAGACCTGGTACTTGCTGAAGCAAGTCCCTTCTTAGCGGCAGAGGCCATGAGTCCTCTGTGAGCATTTCTTGAAGTTCCGGGTGCCACGTCCTTCTTGGCCAATCCGGAGCCACGAATATAGTTCTTAGTCCTCTACGTCTTATAATTCTCAGTACCTTGGGTATGAGAAGCAGAGGAGGGAACACATACACCGACTGGTACACCCACGGTGTTACCAGAACGTCCACAGCTATTGCTTGAGGGTCTCTTGACCTGGCGCAATACCTGTCCAGTTTTTTGTTCAGGCGGGACGCCATCATGTCCACCTTTGGTCTTTCCCAACGGTTCACAATCATGTGGAATACTTCCCGATGAAGTCCCCACTCTCCCGGGTGGAGGTCGTGCCTGCTGAGGAAGTCTGCTTCCCAGTTGTCCACTCCCGGAATGAACACTGCTGACAGTGCTATCACATGATTTTTCGCCCAGCGAAGAATCCTTGCAGTTTCTGCCATTGCCCTCCTGCTTCTTGTGCCGCCCTGTCTGTTTACGTGGGCGACTGCCGTGATGTTGTCCCACTGGATCAATACCGGCTGACCTTGAAGCAGAGGTCTTGCTAAGCTTAGAACATTGTAAATTGCCCTTAGCTCCAGTATATTTATGTGGAGAGAAGTCTCCAGACTTGATCACACTCCCTGGAAATTTTTTCCCTGTGTGACTGCTCCCCAGCCTCTCAGGCTGGCATCCGTGGTCACCAGGACCCAGTCCTGAATGCCGAATCTGCGGCCCTTTAGTAGATGAGCACTCTGCAGCCACCGCAGAAGAAACACCCTTGTCCTTGGAGACAGGGTTATCCGCTGATGCATCTGAAGATGCGATCCGGATCATTTTTCCAGCAGATCCCACTGAAAAGTTCTTGCGTGAAATCTGCCGAATGGAATCGCTTCGTAAGAAGCCACCATTTTTCCCAGGACCCTTGTGCAATGATGCACTGACACTTTTCCTGGTTTTAGGAGGTTCCTGACTAGCTCGGATAACTCCCTGGCTTTCTTCTCCGGGAGAAACACCTTTTTCTGGACTGTGTCCAGAATCATCCCTAGGAACAGCAGACGTGTCGTCGGAAACAGCTGCGGTTTTGGAATATTTAGAATCCACCCGTGCTGTCGTAGAACTACTTGAGATAGTGCTACTCCGACCTCCAACTGTTCTCTGGACCTTGCCCTTATCAGGAGATCGTCCATTTTCTTTGAAGAAGAATCATCATTTCGGCCATTACCTTGGTAAGGACCCGGGGTGCCGTGGACAATCCAACCGGCAGCGTCTGAAACTGATAGTGACAGTTCTGTACCACGAACCTGAGGTACCCTTGGTGAGAAGGGCAAATTGGGACATGGAGGTAAGCATCCCTGATGTCCCGGGACACCATATAGTCCCCTTCTTCCTGGTTCGCTATCACTGCTCTGAGTGACTCCATCTTGATTTGAACCTTTGTATGTAAGTGTTCAAATATTTCAGATTTAGAATAGGTCTCACCGAGCCGTCTGGCTTCAGTACCACAATATAGTGTGGAATAATACCCCTTTCCTTGTTGTAGGAGGGGTACTTTGATTATCACCTGCTGGGAATACAGCTTGTGAATTGTTTCCACTACTGCCTCCCTGTCGGAGGGAGACGTTGGTAAAGCAGACTTCAGGAACCTGCGAGGGGGAGACGTCTCGAATCTCCAATCTGTACCCCTGGGATACTACTTGTAAGATCCAGGGGTCCACTTGCGAGTGAGCCCACTGCGTGCTGAAACTCTTGAGACGACCCCCCCACCGCCCTTGAGTCCGCTTGTACGGCCCCAGCGTCATGCTGAGGACTTGGCAGAAGCGGTGGAGGGCTTCTGTTCCTGGGAATGGGCTGCCTGCTGCAGTCTTCTTCCCTTTCCTCTATCCCATGGCAGATATGACTGGCCTTTTACCCGCTTGCCCTTATGGGGACGAAAGGACTGAGGCTGAAAAGACGTTGTCTTTTTCTCCTTTATACGGCAATACTTCCATGTGCCGTTTGGAATCTGCATCACCTGACCACTGTCGTGTCCATAAACAACTTCTGGCAGATATGGACATCGCACTTACTCTTGATGCCAGAGTGCAAATATCCCTCTGTGCATCTCGCATATATAGAAATGCATCCTTTAAATGCTCTATAGTCAATAAAATACTGTCCCTGTCAAGGGTATCAATATTTTCAGTCAGGGAATCCGACCAAGCCACCCCAGCGCTGCACATCCTGGCTGAGGCGATCGCTGGTCGCAGTATAACACCAGTATGTGTGTATATACTTTTTAGGATATTTTCCAGCCTCCTATCAGCTGGCTCCTTGAGGGCGGCCCTATCTGGAGACGGTACCGCCACTTGTTTTGATAAGCGTGTGAGCGCCTTATCCACCCTAAGGGGTGTTTCCCAACGCGCCCTAACTTCTGGCGGGAAAGGGTATACCGCCAATAATTTTCTATCAGGGGAAACCCACGCATCATCACACACTTCATTTAATTTATCTGATTCAGGAAAAACTACAGGTAGTTTTTTCACACTCCACATAATACCCTTTTTTGTGGTACTTGTAGTATCAGAAATATGTAACACCTCCTTCATTGCCCTTAACAAGTAACGTGTGGCCCTAAAGGAAAATACGTTTGTTTCTTCACCGTCGACACTGGAGTCAGTGTCCGTGTCTGTGTCTGTGTCGACCGACTGAGGTAAAAGGACGTTTTAACGTCCCTGACTGTGTTTGAGACGCCTGGACAGGTACTAATTGGTTTGCCGGCCGTCTCATGTCGTCAACCGACCTTGCAGCGTGTTGACATTATCACGTAATTCCTTAAATAAGCCATCCATTCCGGTGTCGACTCCCTAGAGAGTGACATCACCATTACAGGCAATTGCTCCGCCTCCTCACCAACATCGTCCTCATACATGTCGACACACACGTACCGACACACAGCACACACACAGGGAATGCTCTGATAGAGGACAGGACCCCACTAGCCCTTTGGAGAGACAGAGGGAGAGTTTGCCAGCACACACCAAAACGCTATAATTATACAGGGACAACCTTTATATAAGTGTTTTTCCCTTATAGCATCTTAATATATATAATCATATCGCCAAATAAGTGTCCCCCCTCTCTGTTTTAACCCTGTTTCTGTAGTGCAGTGCAGGGGAGAGCCTGGGAGCCTTCCCACCAGCATTTCTGTGAGGGAAAATGGCGCTGTGTGCTGAGGAGAATAGGCCCCGCCCCCTTTTCGGCGGGCTTCTTCTCCCGTTTTTCTGAGACCTGGCAGGGGTTAAATACATCCATATAGCCCCAGGGGCTATATGTGATGTATTTTTTAGCCAGAACAAGGTATTCTCATTGCTGCCCAGGGCGCCCCCTGCAGCGCCCTGCACCCTCCGTGACCGCTGGTGTGAAGTGTGTGACAACAATGGCGCACAGCTGCAGTGCTGTGCGCTACCTCATGAAGACTGAAAAGTCTTCTGCCGCCGGTTTCTGGACCTCTTCACTTTTCGGCATCTGCAAGGGGGTCGGCGGCGCGGCTCCGGGACCGGACTCCATGGCTGGGCCTGTGTTCGATCCCTCTGGAGCTAATGGTGTCCAGTAGCCTAAGAAGCCAATCCATCCTGCACGCAGGTGAGTTCACTTCTTCTCCCCTAAGTCCCTCGTTGCAGTGAGCCTGTTGCCAGCAGGACTCACTGTAAAATAAAAAACCTAAAAACTTTTTCTAAGCAGCTCTTTAGGAGAGCCACCTAGATTGCACCCTGCTCGGACGGGCACAAAAACCTAACTGAGGCTTGGAGGAGGGTCATAGGGGGAGGAGCCAGTGCACACCACCTGATCCTAAAGCTTTATTTTTGTGCCCTGTCTCCTGCGGAGCCGCTAATCCCCATGGTCCTGACGGAGTCCCCAGCATCCACTAGGACGTCAGAGAAAAGCGGGATCTCTGAAGTCTTGTGCAACGCCACACCCCTTCTGGTATTCTGACTGTCGGCATTTTGAACATGTCCGCATAATGAATGTCAGTATGTTGACCGTGTCTGTATTTAGGGGGTCATTCTGAGTTGATTGCACGCTAGCTGTTTTTAGCAACCGTGCAAACGCATAGTCGCTGCTCACGGGGGAGTGTATTTTCGCTTTGCAAGTGTGCGAACGCCTGTGCAGCCGAGCTCTGCAAAAAATTTGTGCAGTTTCAGAGTAGGTCTGAACTTACTCCGCCCTTGCGATCACTTCAGACTTTTTGGTGCCGGAATTGACGTCACACGCCTGCGTTTTCCCTACCACTCCCAAAAAACAGTCAGTTGACACCCTCTTTCTGTCAATCTTCTTGCGTTCAGTTGAGCGTATGGATTATTCGTTAAATCCATAGCTCAGCAACGATCCGCATTGTACCCGTACGACGCGTGTGCGCATTGCGGTGCATACGCATGCGCAGTAGTGACCTGATCGCAGCGCGGCGAAAATCGTCCGCATGCGATCAACTCTGAATTACCCCCTTTGACTGTAGGTTAATGGCTGTCGGTATTGTGTCCGTCTGTAAATCATACTGAACCTGTGTGATCCATCTGCCCCTAACCATATGTTTGGTTTCAGAGCTGTCCTAATGATCAGTGCCCAATTGCACCAACTCTATCCATGTTATACGAGAGCCATCTGGAAAGAGGCATATCTGTGCATACACACAGCTCTGCATAGCTCGCAGTTCCGTTGACTTGCCGTTGCTAACATGCTATTACTACTCATTTGCGCTCCTTCAGCCGTAAGTGCTGCTGCAGCTGTGTTGCGAATGACTCTGCATTGCTTGTAGTTGCATGCGCTTGTCTACGATGCATGCAAATATCAAAAACACGTGGGATCCAACTACTCAAGTATAATTTTTCCATAGAGACCAGCTTTGGGTCAATGTGTTGATATAACATGAATTTTTCATTCTATATTTCAGTTTTAGTGTGCCCGCAGGTTTGGGTCTGCTAGGTGGACGATTGGCTATGCTTTTCAAGTGTCTGTAAGCCATCTGTATGTGTTAAAGATGCACCGTCATGAGTCGTATTGTAATTGTATTTACTTTTTAAATTCAGTCAAAGCTATTGTGTGAGGATACTGGGTTCAAAATCACTCAGTCATGGTGGTAGATGAAAAACCAACAGTGGTTTATTGAACAGAATGGGTTATAAACAGCTCAGCACACTTCTGTGATCCAATTCTACACGACAATTCCCTCCTGGAACTCCTGACAGAACATTACTTCTTAGCCAGTCTCCTGCCACTCTCTGACCTTCTCTCTCAGATCTCTTTTTAATGGCCCCTGTTTGCTATTATCAAACCTTTGTCTTTTCTACTATAAGGCGACACCTCCAGAACAGTTTCAGAGCAAACCTACTTTCACATGCCCAGGCATGTCCCCTAGGCCACAATAGATGTTAACTAAATTAACCTTACTTAATCTGATTGTGTGGCCTGGAATCCATTGTGTGGGGAAGAATGAGGGGGTTGTATGGCCTGACATCTGAGACTGGCTGTATCTCCAACAGCAAAAACACAGGTTATCTGAGCAGTCACATGGGGGGAACATTATTTTACAAACTATAACACAATAACCAATACATTCATATACAGGTTGAGTATCCCTTATCCAAAATGCTTGGGACCGGAAGAATTTTGGATATCTGATTTTTCAGTATTTTGGAATAATTGCATACCATAATGAGATATCATGGCGATGGGACCCAAGTCTAAGCACAGAATACATTTATGTTTCATATACACCTTATACACACAGCATGAAGGTCATTTTAGCCAATATTTTTTATAACTTTGTGCATTAAACAAAGTGTGTGTACATTCACACAATTAATTTGTTTCATATACACCTTATACACACAGCCAGAAGGTCATTTAATACAATATTTTTAATAACTTTGTGTATTAAACAAAGTTTGTGTACATTGAGCTATCAGAAAACAAAGGTTTCACTATCTCACTCTCACTAAAAAAAATTCCGTAATTCTGAATATTTCGGAATATTTGGATATGGGATACTCAACCTATATATACATCGAAAACATAACTGTACCCTTGTAACAATAACATCATACAATATAATACAATATTGCCTAGTACATAGCCAAATACAGATCAACAATTAGTGTAGTCCATGGGTAAGACTAGGGCTAGGGAAGTAGCTGCGTGTCTTTTACCACTGTGTGACACAACGCGCCGGCTGTGTTGTCACATATAGTTTTAAGGGAAGGTTTTTGTCCTAAAACAAACAGCAACCTGATTTGAACAGTGTAGAATTGCAGTGGTTTTCTCTTTAGCTTTGATCTTTATTTTATTTTCTACATAAAGTTGTTTTTTGGGGGGGTTTTCTTAGCTACAGTTAATAAGATTTTTTTTTTTTTTTTTTTTTTTTTTTTTAAGGCTATTATTTCCGATTTACCTATTGTAGTACTGTAGTATTCACAATTCTAGTTAATGCAATAGATATTGGTTGGCAAAGTTTTATACTTTTATTTATTTTTTTAAATTGGTGTGAAAATCCTCCAGTAGTCAGATTAGTATTGCAAGTATAGTAAGTAAAGCAACCCACACAGAGTAAGCGTTTTGTGGGTGAGTTTGGGGATTTCGACCAAACTGACCACCCTTTGTTACAGTGCATTGTCTCATCTCACACAACTAAAATCCAATCAAACTAGATGTCATCCAGCCCAAACTGACTGATGCAACATGTGTGGCCAACATAAGCCATGTCTGCTACTTTGATTATGACGCTTATCCTATCCTTTGGAGTTCTGTACATATGCTTTCTGTCATAAACAAACAATTTGTAAGCATCCCTCCCCCTCCCCGCCCTTCCCTTCAGATTTCAAGCACTGTTTTGTTTGGTGGAGGCACTTTATAGGTATTCTTGCAATCTGGTAATGATTGATTATACAGGCAGCCATTTTATTGGTCTGTAACAATAATTATGAGACCCCTACCTATAAGTAAGTGATTTCCATTTTAAGGCCTGTGGACACTAATATATATAATATATATAATCAACACGACCCCTGTACTAGAAATATATCCATACCGTTTTCTCCATTGTTTTTCGCATAGTATGTTTGTTTACAGCTTTGTATGGTTGCGTGTTAATTATTTTTTTGTTTCATTTTGTGCCAGTCAATACCTAAAAGTACGAATGCATCACAATGAGCTACTATGTAGTTTATGCAGTGAGTGTAGCATTCTGATCACTAGATGTCACTAGTGGACTGTGCCAGCTACTAAGCCACAGTTTCTACGTTGTTTTGGATAACATACTCTAGCTATATAAAAATATATGATGCTTAACTTCACAGTGGGGCCGATCACATGATTTATTTATATATATATATATATATATAATATGTGTGTGTGTGTGTTCATGAACTACATATTGTGTGATATTGTGTCATAAACTTTGCATTGTGTGATATTTTACAGGAGTGTGTGTGACATCAGTGTGGAAAAGTCAGTGGACAAGTTTGCATGTATGAGCGGGATCGCTATGAAATACCTCCAATCAAAATCCCGACGTTCAAAATCCCGACACCAATTGACCGATGGTCAAAATCCCGACAAGGTCAAAATCCTGACATGGACAAAATACCGACATTTAAAATACCGACAAGGTCAAAATACCGACATGTAAAATGCCGACATGTCAAAATGCCGACATGCGGTTTTTGTTGTTTTTGTGTGTGTATGTCGACATAAGTCAACATGGACACCATATAAAGTGTACCGCGTCCCCTCGCATGGCTCGCTGCGCTCGCCATGCTTCGGGCACGGTGCCTCGCTGCGCTCGGCACACTATTATATTCCCCCTCCAGGTCCACTGGGATGGTAAATTATGAACAAGTCGGTTTCAATGAAAAAAATCATGAAAAACTCATGTCGGTACTTTGACCTGTCGGCATTTTACATGTCTGTATTTTGACCTTGTAGGTATTTTAAATGTCGGTATTTTGTCCATGTCGGGATTTTGACCTTGTCGGGATTTTGACCATCGGTCAATTGGTGTCGGGATTTTGAACGTCGGGATTTTGATTGGAGGTAAACTGACTGCATCCCGTTTGAGCAAATCTATATAAAACACAGGATATTGCGTTTATAACAGACAAAAGGGGAGATGATGTAGTAACTGGTGCACATTGGAAATAGTGTGAAGTCTCACATTCTACACAAACTTTCTTAACTTTTTCCGTGTTTGATGAAACTAACGCTATGGTTATATTATGTGAAATCTTTATAAAGCAATTTCAGAAGGGCAGAGAGCACATGTGCAACTTTTTTACACAGAAGGGTACATCTTTTAAAGTAGGAGTGGGGAACCTTTGGCCCTCCAGCTGTTGTTGAACAACACATACCAGCATGCCATGCTATAGTTTTGCTATTTGGCCATGCTAAAACTGTTGCAGGGCATGGTGGGATGTGTAGTTCAGAAACAGCTGGAGGGCCACAGGTTCCCTACCCCTGTTTTAAAGTCACATTATCACCTAGTGGTAGATTTATACCCCCTAACACTGAACCGCCGGCTCTGACCCAGCATACTGAATACAAATAGGAGCCGGGCCTTCAGCTACGCTTGCCCCTTTCACACTGCCATTGGGACCTGGGTCATTGTCGCTCACACAGGATGCTGGGAGATGACATCATCTCCAAGCGTTCCTGAGCCAGCCAATCGGGAGCCTTTTACACTGCAGCTGACTCAGGTCGGACCCAGGAATAACCCTGATCGCAGTCCTGGGATGCAGGTCAACCCTTTCACACACAGCTGGGATCTGGTCACACCGGTTTGCCATGGCAAAAAGAGTATTACTAAGGTTTCCAAAACAAGTGGAGTTGTTGCTCATAGCAACCAGTCATAATCTATAATGTTCTAGAATGCAATAGACAACTGATAGCTAAAATCTGATTGATTGCATTGGGCAACATTTTCACTTTTCATTTTTAGAAGCGTTTGTAAATCTACCCACAAATCATAAATGTCTTGTCCTGGGGTGCAGATGTGAGCTGTCTGTGTGTGTGTATGCACGTTGGATGACCAGGGCAGCCATCAGGGGGGTACTGGAGTCCCAGGCCCTAATAGAGGGGGCCCACCCCTATCTCCTACAGTCAATACCTGGAGAGCTGCATAGGCAGCGCAACAACAGCGGGCTGATGTGCAGGGAGGACTTAAAACAAGCATTCCCTGCGAATCAGCTCTGTGAATTGTTCCTGCAGGTCCGCAATGCTCCACCTATATGTAACGTCATGATGTGTGACATCACATAGGGGTGGAGCGGTGTGGCAGAATCTTTTTTTGGGGGGCCCTGTCTATTTTGTCAGTCCCGGGCCCCACAATTTCTGATGGCAGCCCTGTGGATGACTAATTAAAAGCTGTGACCACAGATAGTACAGCTTCTGCTTGTCACTTCTACCACAATCCATAGCCATTTTAAAGGGACAAGCCTAAATGTTTTCCTGCTGAAGGTGGTATTGCAGCTTTGATTATTGTTACTAGAGTTGCATGGCAAAGCAATAATCCCACAGGCTGTTTTTCTTTCTTTTCTTTTTTTTTTTAAACGTTAAGTTTTGTACGTCTGCAGCTGAATTTTCTACAAGCTTCTCAGGTAAATCAATTTTTTTTTTTTTTACCTTTGCACAATAACAACTACAAAAAAAAATAAGATTTTACTTACCGATAAATCTATTTCTCGGAGTCCGTAGTGGATGCTGGGGTTCCTGAAAGGACCATGGGGAATAGCGGCTCCGCAGGAGACAGGGCACAAAAAGTAAAGCTTTTCCAGATCAGGTGGTGTGCACTGGCTCCTCCCCCTATGACCCTCCTCCAGACTCCAGTTAGGTACTGTGCCCGGACGAGCGTACACAATAAGGGAGGATTTTGAATCCCGGGTAAGACTCATACCAGCCACACCAATCACACCGTACAACCTGTGATCTAAACCCAGTTAACAGTATGATAACAGCGGAGCCTCTGAAAGATGGCTTCCTTCAACAATAACCCGAATTAGTTAACAATAACTATGTACAATTATTGCAGATAATCCGCACTTGGGATGGGCGCCCAGCATCCACTACGGACTCCGAGAAATAGATTTATCGGTAAGTAAAATCTTATTTTCTCTATCGTCCTAGTGGATGCTGGGGTTCCTGAAAGGACCATGGGGATTATACCAAAGCTCCCAAACGGGCGGGAGAGTGCGGATGACTCTGCAGCACCGAATGAGAGAACTCCAGGTCCTCCTTAGCCAGAGTATCAAATTTGTAAAATTTTACAAACGTGTTCTCCCCTGACCACGTAGCTGCTCGGCAAAGTTGTAATGCCGAGACCCCTCGGGCAGCCGCCCAAGATGAGCCCACCTTCCTTGTGGAGTGGGCCTTTACAGATTTAGGCTGTGGCAGGCCTGCCACAGAATGTGCAAGTTGGATTGTGCTACAGATCCAACGAGCAATCGTCTGCTTAGACGCAGGAGCACCCATCTTGTTGGGTGCATACAATATAAACAACGAGTCAGATTTTCTGACTCCAGCTGTCCTTGCAATATATATTTTTAATGCTCTGACAACGTCCAGTAACTTGGAGTCCTCCAAGTCACTTGTAGCCGCAGGCACTACAATAGGCTGGTTCAGATGAAATGCTGACACCACCTTAGGGAGAAAATGCGGACGAGTCCGCAGTTCTGCCCTGTCCGAATGGAAAATCAGATATGGGCTTTTGTAAGATAAAGCTGCCAATTCTGATACTCTCCTGGCAGAAGCCAGGGCTAGAAGCATGGTCACTTTCCAAGTGAGATATTTCAAATCCACCTTTTTTAGTGGTTCAAACCAATGAGATTTTAGAAAGTCCAAAACCACATTGAGATCCCACGGTGCCACTGGAGGCACCACAGGAGGCTGTATATGCAGCACTCCCTTAACAAAGGTCTGGACTTCAGGGACTGAAGCCAATTCTTTTTGAAAGAAAATCGACAGGGCCGAAATTTGAACCTTAATAGATCCCAATTTGAGACCCATAGACAATCCTGATTGCAGGAAATGTAGGAATCGACCCAGTTGAAATTCCTCCGTCGGAGCACTCCGATCTTCGCACCACGCAACATATTTTCGCCAAATTCGGTGATAATGTTGCACGGTTACTTCCTTCCTTGCTTTAATCAAAGTAGGAATGACTTCTTCCGGCATGCCTTTTTCCTTTAGGATCCGGCGTTCAACCGCCATGCCGTCAAACGCAGCCGCGGTAAGTCTTGAAACAGACAGGGACCCTGCTGAAGCAAGTCCCTCCTTAGAGGTAGAGGCCACGGATCCTCCGTGATCATCTCTTGAAGTTCCGGGTACCAAGTCCTTCTTGGCCAATCCGGAACCACTAGTATCGTTCTTACGCCTCTTTGCCGTATAATTCTCAATACTTTTGGTATGAGAGGCAGAGGAGGAAACACATACACCGACTGGTACACCCAAGGCGTTACCAGCGCGTCCACAGCTATTGCCTGCGGATCTCTTGACCTGGCGCAATACCTGTCCAGTTTTTTGTTGAGGCGAGACGCCATCATGTCCACCATTGGTCTTTCCCAACGGGTTACCAGCATGTGGAAGACTTCTGGATGAAGTCCCCACTCTCCCGGGTGAAGATCGTGTCTGCTGAGGAAGTCTGCTTCCCAGTTGTCCACTCCCGGGATGAACACTGCTGACAGTGCTATCACATGATTCTCTGCCCAGCGAAGAATCCTTGCAGCTTCTGCCATTGCACTCCTGCTTCTTGTGCCGCCCTGTCTGTTCACATGGGCGACTGCCGTGATGTTGTCCGACTGGATCAACACCGGTTTTCCCTGAAGCAGAGGTTCTGCCTGGCTTAGAGCATTGTATATTGCTCTTAGTTCCAGAATGTTTATGTGAAGAGACGTTTCCAGACTCGTCCATACTCCCTGGAAGTTTCTTCCTTGTGTGACTGCTCCCCAGCCTCTCAGGCTGGCGTCCGTGGTCACCAGGATCCAATCCTGTATGCCGAATCTGCGGCCCTCCAATAGATGAGGACTCTGCAACCACCACAGAAGAGACACCCTTGTCCTTGGAGACAGGGTTATCCGTAGGTGCATCTGAAGATGCGACCCTGACCATTTGTCCAACAGATCCCTTTGGAAAATTCTTGCGTGGAATCTGCCGAATGGAATTGCTTCGTAAGAAGCCACCATTTTTCCCAGGACTCTTGTGCATTGATGTACAGACACCTTTCCTGGTTTTAGGAGGTTCCTGACAAGCTCGGATAACTCCTTGGCTTTTTCCTCCGGGAGAAAAACCTTTTTCTGAACCGTGTCCAGAATCATCCCTAGGAACAGCAGCCGAGTTGTCGGCATTAACTGGGATTTTGGAATATTCAGAATCCACCCGTGCTGTTTTAGCACTTCTTGAGACAGTGCTAATCCCATCTCTAGCTGTTCTCTGGACCTTGCCCTTATTAGGAGATCGTCCAAGTATGGGATAATTAATATGCCTTTTCTTCGAAGAAGAATCATCATCTCGGCCATTACCTTTGTAAAGATCCGAGGTGCCGTGGACAATCCGAACGGCAGCGTCTGAAACTGATAGTGACAGTTTTGTACAACGAACTTGAGGTACCCCTGGTGTGAGGGGTAAATTGGAACGTGGAGATACGCATCCTTGATGTCCAAGGATACCATAAAGTCCCCCTCTTCCAGGTTCGCTATCACTGCTCTGAGTGACTCCATCTTGAACTTGAACTTCTTTATGTACAGGTTCAAGGACTTCAGATTTAGAATAGGCCTTACCGAGCCATCCGGCTTCGGTACCACAAAAAGAGTGGAATAATACCCCTTCCCTTGTTGTAGAAGAGGTACCTTGACTATCACCTGCTGAGAGTACAGCTTGTGAATGGCTTCCAAAACCGTCTCCCTTTCGGAGGGGGACGTTGGTAAAGCAGACTTCAGGAAACGGCGAGGTGGATCTGTCTCTAATTCCAACCTGTACCCTTGAGATATTATCTGCAGGATCCAGGGATCTACCTGCGAGTGAGCCCACTGCGCGCTGTAATTTTTGAGACGACCGCCCACCGTCCCCGAGTCCGCTTGAGAAGCCCCAGCGTCATGCTGAGGCTTTTGTAGAAGCCGGGGAGGGCTTCTGTTCCTGGGAAGGAGCTGCGTGTTGCTGTCTCTTCCCTCGACCTCTGCCTCGTGGCAGATATGAATAGCCCTTTGCTCTCTTATTTTTAAAGGAACGAAAGGGCTGCGGTTGAAAAGTCGGTGCCTTTTTATGTTGGGGAGTGACTTGAGGTAGAAAGGTGGATTTCCCGGCTGTAGCCGTGGCCACCAAATCTGATAGACCGACTCCAAATAACTCCTCCCCTTTATACGGCAAAACTTCCATATGCCGTTTTGAATCCGCATCGCCTGTCCACTGTCGCGTCCATAAAGCTCTTCTGGCCGAAATGGACATAGCACTTACCCGTGATGCCAGTGTGCAGATATCCCTCTGTGCATCACGCATATAAAGAAATGCATCCTTTATTTGTTCTAACGACAGTAAAATATTGTCCCTGTCCAGGGTATCAATATTTTCAATCAGGGACTCTGACCAAACTACCCCAGCACTGCACATCCAGGCAGTCGCTACAGCTGGTCGTAGTATAACACCTGCATGTGTGTATATACTTTTTTGGATATTTTCCATCCTCCTATCTGATGGATCTTTAAGTGCGGCCGTCTCAGGAGAGGGTAACGCCACTTGTTTAGATAAGCGTGTTAGCGCCTTGTCCACCCTAGGAGGTGTTTCCCAGCGCTCCCTAACCTCTGGCGGGAAAGGGTATAATGCCAATAATTTCTTTGAAATTATCAGCTTTTTATCAGGGGCAACCCACGCTTCATTACACACGTCATTTAATTCTTCTGATTCAGGAAAAACTATAGGTAGTTTTTTCACACCCCACATAATACCCTGTTTAGTGGTACCTGTAGTATCAGCTAAATGTAACGCCTCCTTCAGTGCCAAAATCATATAACGTGTGGCCCTACTGGAAAATACGGTTGATTCGTCACCGTCACCACTGGAGTCAGTGCCTGTGTCTGGGTCTGTGTCGACCGACTGAGGCAAAGGGCGTTTCACAGCCCCTGACGGTGTTTGAGTCGCCTGGACAGGCACTAATTGATTGTCCGGCCGCCTCATGTCGTCAAACGACTGCTTTAGCGTGTTGACACTATCCCGTAGTTCCATAAATAAAGGCATCCATTCTGGTGTCGACTCCCTAGGGGGTGACATCCTCATATTTGGCAATTGCTCCGCCTCCACACCAATATCGTCCTCATACATGTCGACACACACGTACCGACACACAGCAGACACACAGGGAATGCTCCTAACGAAGACAGGACCCACTAGCCCTTTGGGGAGACAGAGGGAGAGTTTGCCAGCACACACCAAAAGCGCTATATATATATCAGGGATAGCCTTATAATAAGTGCTCCCTTATAGCTGCTTTGTTATATCAAAATATCGCCATAAATTTGCCCCCCCCTCTCTGTTTTACCCTGTTTCTGTAGTGCAGTGCAGGGGAGAGACTTGGGAGCCGTCCTGACCAGCGGAGCTGTGAGAGGAAATGGCGCCGTGTGCTGAGGAGATAGGCCCCGCCCCTTTTCTGGCGGGCTCGTCTCCCGCTATTTAGAGAAATCAGGCAGGGGTTAAATATCTCCATATAGCCTCTAGGGGCTATATGTGAGGTATTTTTAGCCTTTATATAGGTTACATTTGCCTCCCAGGGCGCCCCCCCCCCAGCGCCCTGCACCCTCAGTGACCGCGTGTGAAGTGTGCTGAGAGGAAAATGGCGCACAGCTGCAGTGCTGTGCGCTACCTTTAGAAGACTGCAGGAGTCTTCAGCCGCCGATTCTGGACCTCTTCTGACTTCAGCATCTGCAAGGGGGCCGGCGGCGCGGCTCCGGTGACCATCCAGGCTGTACCTGTGATCGTCCCTCTGGAGCTTGATGTCCAGTAGCCAAGAAGCCAATCCATCCTGCACGCAGGTGAGTTGACTCCTTCTCCCCTCAGTCCCTCGCTGCAGTGATCCTGTTGCCAGCAGGAATCACTGTAAAATAAAAAACCTAGCTAAACTTTTTCTAAGCAGCTCTTTAGGAGAGCCACCTAGATTGCACCCTTCTCGGCCGGGCACAAAAATCTAACTGGAGTCTGGAGGAGGGTCATAGGGGGAGGAGCCAGTGCACACCACCTGATCTGGAAAAGCTTTACTTTTTGTGCCCTGTCTCCTGCGGAGCCGCTATTCCCCATGGTCCTTTCAGGAACCCCAGCATCCACTAGGACGATAGAGAAACTAACATTTGGTTTCTGCTTCATTACAGAAGAGCTTAACCTGATCTAAGGCTAAGTACACATCAGGATGGGTGGTCTTCAGTTTGCCGGTAAATCGGGATCCCAGCGCACAGTATACCGGCCCCGGAATCCCGACACCCGGAATACCGACACTTGTTCTCCCTCTTGGGGGTCCACGACCCCCCTGGAGGGAGAATAGATAGCGTGCCCACAGCGTGGCGAGCGCAGCGAGCCCGCAAGGGGCTCATTTGCGCTCGCCCAGCTGTCGGTATGCCGGCGGTCGGTATTCCGGCGCCGGTATGCTGGTCGCCGTGAGCCCGGCTGCCGGCATACCCTACTACACCCCATCAGGACGATGGGCAATCTTACCGATGGTAAGGGAGATTACCTTTTGCCCCAGGCCATCACAGTTTGCCCCTACACACTAAACGATTTAGAAGGAACGATCGCTCGTTCTGTCCTTAATTAAACTGCAGCGGGGTGCACACGATATCTCCTGACTGGTCGTGCAGCATGGCCAACCAGAAGATGTCACATGGGCCTCAGGGAGTGCGCAATCGGGCATACACATCAGTCGGTTATGCACGATTTGCCGATCTGATACTGGAAATCGTGCCGATATCGTCCTGATGTTGTACCCAGCCTTAATCTGAGCAAGCCAGTTACCAAAGTTCCTCCATAGGGGAGGGCTGTGTTATTTACATACCAAAGCCTTTTCGGCATGTCATGTGACTATCGTCATACTAATATTGACGCAAATGACGCACACTGTAAATCTACTAGCAGCTTAAATTGAAATGCTATGGAAAAATAGATAACTCTATGGGGGTTGAGTCAGTTAGCCTTGTGTACTATGTTTCTGCGCACATTACAGGCAATTGCCGTATTGAAAACATTGCTCGTTTTTTCTGGTATTCCATGATGCACCAGTAAAATAAACGATGATCATTACATAAGTCATGCAGAAATGTAGCGCATGATGCTACTACCGAAATGCCACGGCCAGATAAATCAGTCCCTATGTCAGTGGTTTTCAATCTGCTCAGGGCACCTTTAATTCTGGGTGCTTAATTAGTGTATCAGTCAGTTTGCTTATACCATCTGTGCACAAGCATGGATATCCTTAAAACTTGGACTGTTGGGGTGCCTTGAGGACCGAGTTTGGGAAACCCTGCCCTATGTGTTGTGTTGTAGGTAACCAGAGTGATTTTTGTTAAACGCAATTTTCACAGAGGTTTGCACTTTTATTTTTTTGGTTAAAATCCTTTTACTGCATGAAACAAATCTTCCGTAAAGATTTTCACTCTGTTTAAAATCTCGTAATCCTGCATATTTTATCTTCGTTTACCCTGTTCATGTAGTGTAAAAGCTAACATGGATATATTTGTAGAACGTGAATGTCTATAAATCCAAATAGTTTCACGGTCCCCAAAGCATCGCTGAAGTAATGAGAGCTGGAGATCTTTTAAGCTACTTCCTAGAGAATATACAGAAATAAGTAACTTCTCTACAGGAGAATAAACTTCTGGAAATTTCCATTTCCTTGGCAGCTGTGTCAGTCAGTCTTTTACCTTAGTTTTTAGAGCATGAAATGGGCTTGTGCTAACAGACAATATCCACCTACAGTCTGTTTAATCCCTGTTAGAACTCCTTAATGGAGAATATTATTGTCTACTTTGTCCTATAAAAAAAATTTAAGTTACACCCTAGGGACCGTATCATTGGCGTTTCTACCATGGGTGCAATGTGCGCGGGGCCCACACCACACACACTGCAACCATGCTGTGTTTATACTTACTTTCCAGAGTCCCGCGATGGGCGCTGAAGCCACAGCAGCCTTGGACAAAATCAGTCTCAAAATGGCCGCCGCGCATGCGCAGTAGGAAATTAGTCTCCAGATCATGATGGGCGCCATGTTTCCGGAGACTTGCGGAAACCTGAGAATTGTGGGCCCCCTCCTCTCTTAGAATGCCCCTGGACAGTATTAAGCAAACCATTCATATTCAGGCGGGGTTGGTTAGAATATCCTGGCGCACGAGATGCTAGCACTCAGAATACCAACGCCAGCATCCCAATGATTAAGATCCTGACAGGGGTGAGTTATGTATTCTAACTCACCCCCCCTCCCCTAACACTAATACTCTGTGACCGCAGTCTAACCCTAAGCTCCTTGTTAAGTTCCCCGCTGCCTAAACCTAACCCTCCCCCATTAGTACCTAAACCTAACACACCCTTTCTGCAGCTTAACCCTAACCTCCCTACCCCGGCAGCCTAAACCTATCCCCCCATATGTCTAGTAAAGTGGTAAGGTGTGCCCCCCCCCCCAGCCTAATCCGAATGTCCCCTGTGTACTTACCTTCCGTATCCAAGCTGTCGGGATACTGAGGTTTTCTGTATTCTGGCGGTTAGGTTTAGACGCTGGCAGGGGGGTTAGTGTTAGGCTGCGGGGAGGGGTGAGGGGGGTTAGGGTTAGGTACTCTCGGGGGAAGGTTAGGTTTAGGCACTAAGGGGGCAGGAGGGTTAGGTTTATGCACCACAGGGGTGAGGTTAGGCTCAGGCACTAAGGGAGGAGGTTAGGGTTATGCTCTGGAAAGGGAAGGTTAGGGGAGAAGGGGGAACCTCCCCCTTACCGGGACTTACACTATCAGAACACAGTTGACAATATTCTGACTGCCAGCATCCCATCCGTCAGGATATCATACTGAATCGCTTCCTACTTCAAGGAGAAGATTGATGAAATTAGTTGATCATTGGGCCTAATTCAGACCTGATTGTAGCCATGCAATATTTTGCACTGCTACGATCAGTTACTCAGACATGCGGGGGGACGCCCAGCACAGGGCTACCTATCGCTGTCCGGGTTGCAGCGGCTGCGTGTGATGTCACGCAGCCCCTGCGGCCCGCCCCCCGCACGGTCTGGGCACACCTGCGTTGCCCGGACCATGCCCCCAAAACGGCTGCCTAACGCTGCCGGCCCGCCCAGCGACTGCCTCTGCCTGTCAATCATGCAGAGGCGTTCGCTGGGCTGAGCTGGCCATCGGCTGTCTGGCATGCGCCGCTACATGCGCAGTTCAGACCTGATCGGCTGCTGTGTGAAAACGCACAGCAGTGATCAGGTCTGAATTAGGCCCATTGTCTCTTGTGCTTATCCCACCATTAACTTTTGGTGTTTGTTTATCTGGCTCCATCTCCACTCTGCTTCCTTTATCAGTTATAGTGTCCATGTAAAGGGCCCTACACACTTGAAGATCTAACTGAACGATATGAATGTTCTCGTTCGTTAATGAACGAGAACTCGTTCATATCGATCAGTGTGGAGGCACCAGTGATGAACAATGCGCGGCCCCGCGCTCGTTCACCGTTGGTGCCGTGTTGCTTATGCATGCAAGCCAGTATGGACAATCTCGTCCATATTAGCATGCACTGCTATGGAGCTGGGTGACGGGGGAAGTGAAGAAACTTCAATCTACCCCCCCCCCCCCTCCTCCCAGCCGCCGGGTCGCCCGATGGCCATATCCGCCGTCGGGCAGCTTGGCGGTGGACCGCCGAGTGTGTAGGGGGCACAAGACTAGGGGGTAAATGTGAAAGGGTGTGAGAATCGGAATATGAGAGATTTTGTGAGAATTCTCCTGTTTTTTTTTTTTTTAAAAGTGGCAATCATTTACATGGCAAAATCAACCTGGTGATAAGTGCTGAAACGTTGCTTACTAAGCAGTAGTATTGTCGTTTTTTCTGAGTGCCGCTGTTGGAGAAGTATATAACACACAGCTGTTGCAGCTGTTGTTGAGGAGGGCACCGTAAATAGAACTCTTAACCTCTGGAGTGCCGGAGCTGGGCGATATATATACACTGCTCAAAAAAATAAAGGGAACACTAAAATAACACATCCTAGATCTGAATGAATGAAATATTCTTATTAAATACTTTGTTCTTTACATAGCTGAATGTGCTGACAACAAAATCACACAAAAATTATCAATGGAAATCAAATTTATTAACCCATGGAGATCTGGATTTGGAGTCCCACTCAAAATTAAAGTGGAAAAACACACTACAGGCTGATCCAACTTTGATGTAATGTCCTTAAAACAAGTCAAAATGAGGCTCAGTAGTGTGTGTGGCCTCCACGTGCCTGTATGACCTCCCTACAACGCCTGGGCATGCTCCTGATGAGGTGGCGGATGGTCTCCTGAGGGATCTCCTCCCAGACCTGGATTAAAGCATCCGCCAACTCCTGGACAGTCTGTGGTGCAACGTGGCATTGGTGGATGAGCGAGACATGATGTCCCAGATGTGCTCAATTGGATTCAGGTCTGGGGAACGGGCGGGCCAGTCCATAGCATTAATGCCTTCGTCTTGCAGTAACTGCTGACACACTCCAGCCACATGAGGTCTAACATTGTCTTGTAATAGGAGGAACCCAGGGCCAACCGCACCAGCGTATGGTCTCACAAGGGGTCTGAGGATCTCATCTCGGTACCTAATGGCATTCAGGCTACCTCTGGTGAGCACATGGAGGGCTGTGCGGCCCCCCAAAGAAATGCCACCCCACACCCTTACTGACCCACTGCCAAACCGGTCATGCTGGAGGATGTTGCAGGCAGCAGACGTTCTCCTTGGCGTCTCCAGACTCTGTTACGTCTGTCACATGTGCTCAGTGAGAACCTGCTTTCATCTGTGAAGAGCACAGGGCGCCAGTGGCGAATTTGCCAATCTTGGTGTTCTCTGGCAAATGCCAAACGTCCTGCACGGTGTTGGGCTGTAAGCACAACCCCCACCTGTGGACGTCAGGCCCTCATACCACCCTCATGGAGTCTGTTTCTGATCGTTTGAGTAGACACATGCACATTTGTGGCTTGCTGGAGGTCATTTTGCAGGGCTCTGGCATTGCTCCTCCTGTTCCTCCTTGCACAAAGGCGGAGGTAGCGGTCCTGCTGCTGGGTTGTTGCCCTCCTACTGCCTCCTCCACGTCTCCTGATGTACTGGCCTGTCTCCTGGTAGCGCCTCCATGCTCTGGACACTACGCTGACAGACACAGCAAACCTTCTTGCCACAGCTCGCATTGATGTGCCATCCTGGATGAGCTGCACTACCTGAGCCACTTGTGTGGGTTGTAGGGAGGTCATACAGGCACGTGAAGACCACACACACTACTGAGCCTCATTTTGACTTGTTTTAAGGACATTACATCAAAGTTGGATCAGCCTGTAGTGTGTTTTTCCACTTTAATTTTGAGTGTGACTCCAAATCCAGACCTCCATGGGTTAATAAATTTGATTTCCATTGATAATTTTTGTGTGATTTTGTTGTCAGCACATTCAACTATGTAAAGAACAAAGTATTTAATAAGAATATTTCACTCATTCAGATCTAGGATGTGTTATTTTAGTGTTCCCTTTATATTTTTGAGCAGTGTATATATATATATATATATATATATATATATATATATATATACACACATATCTATATATATATATATATATATATATATATATATATAGATATCTATGTAAAATATGGCACATTAGTGTGTTTTTCCATATGATACAGGACCCCCATACACGCATGTCTGTGTATAAAACTTCGTAAGAACTTCATTAGGTCTAATAAAGACCAAGTGCATGCCATTGTAAAAAAAAAAAAAAAAACCAACAACAAAAGTTATTACCCCTGGGATAACTTAACTGTTTATTTATTTTTACAACTACATCTTTGTTTTCAGTGTGCTATATTTGAAATGTTTTCACACAAGAAAAACAGATCTGTTGTTCAAATGCTAATTTTGATATGCAGGAGGGCAAATAATTGTCCGTCATGCAGGGGAGAGCTAATTTTCCATAAAACAAACTAGGTAACTATGTTTATCCATGTTCCTGCTTTACTAGGTACAGTTATCTGAGGAGTCTATGTACTACTCCAACCACTTTATCTCTCTACAAGGCTTAGTATATGAACCCCCTGACTCTGTATTAGAGTAACAATGTAATTTGAGTGCACGGTCTGGAATCTGACATTAGAGGATGGGGACCACCAGGGATTTCCCCTGAATGACTCAGGTTGGTGTACCACAAGACTTGGTTCTGTGTGCTCTGCTGTTCTGATTCTATTACCTCTTTACCGGAAAAACGAAGACCCTTTGGATTTCAGCATCCTCTCTACTGAAGATGCCCAAATGACTTATTCTGTAACTCCTCTATGTTGACCCATGTTACTGAATGTCTTCCTTTTATTTACTCCTGGATGTCATCCTGCAAATCAAAGTCAGTCTTTCAAAATCACTTAATAATTCCACTAGCCAACAGGAGTTGAGTCCTGACATCTCTATTTCTGTTGACAACAATAAACGCTACACCTTGAGCTCACTGTATAAGTGTCATCCTTGTATCAGAATTGTTCTTTCCTCACCGCATTCTGTCTGTATCTAATTCCTAGTACATCCATCTAAGAAACCTATCTAAAGTATGCATATATGTCTGCCTCTCGCCAGTCTTAACCTGCCTCCATGAACCTTTTACTCTTGCGATTTGGCTTGACTATGTACAATAATATTATTTTGGACTCATCATTGCAGGGCTTTTTTTTTTCCTGAGGTCTCTCCCTCCATCTCGGTTTCCCCATGTGTCTGTCGCATCTGTCCCACTCTATACTTCCCCCTCCCGTTCTCTCATCTCCATGCAGACCTGTATATCCACACAGCATTGTGGGGAGAGGAGAGGCTAGCCTGTACATACATGCAGTGCTGCGAGGTACATCCATATAGCGCTGTGGGGAGGTGAGCGGCACACCTGTACATCCAAGAAGCTGACCGGTACATCCACACAGTGCTGTGCGGAGAGGAGATGCTGACCTGTGCATCCATATAGAGCTGTACACAGGGCAGGAGAGAGCCTGGATGGGCCCAGGTACTTTCAGGGGGTGTGGCTTAATCAAAGGCAGCGTGGCCATGCACCCTTAAAAAAATAAAATAAAAAATACAGAAAAAATATATTTTAAGCTTCTCCTTGGCCACACTGCAGCTCAGCACACAACAGTGTGTGCTGGGTCTTAGGGGAAAAGCTGCAGTGTCTGCTGCCAGATAAGGAGGAGCCCCCCAACTGGGCCCCTCCATCAGACATAGTACCCCCCGCCCTTCCTCTCTGCGCCACTGGCTGTACATTCATGCGGCGCTGTGCGGAGAGGCGGACCTGTACATCAATGCAGCGCTGTGGAAAGAGGAGAGGCTAACCTTTACATCTACACAGCGCTGTGGGGAGAGGAGAGGCTGTCCCTCAGACAGACAACTAGAGTTACAAGGCAGGGACTTTATTTGGCTTTCTTTGCTCTTTCTTTCAGTGCATATGAGCAGGAAAGGGGATGGGAGTGGGAAGTACCTCACTCCACCCAATTCCTAGCAGCCACTTAGAGCTGTAAAAAGGTGGGGCCCAGGTTTGGTTTGTTTATTTATTACCCTTTTGTTCCCAATTGTAAACCTCGGCTGAGCTATATAAGTAAATGCACTAATAATAAATTAGTGTTCTGACCAGACACTCGTGTCCCAGTGGGAGGACAGACCTGAATGGGGGGCAGTGTCCTAACATGAGGAGGAGAGTGTACACTGTGATAGATAGTGGAAGGAACAGATTCCAAGCAGCACGTGGTAGTGTAGACTCATGCTCCAAATCAAACGTGCAGTTCTGTAAGAGACATCCCCGCCCCTCCTCCATATGTTCATTTCTATGAAATAAAAGTGTATACATCCAACATGTACTTTATGTTGTTCTGCCGGTCATCATTTTAGATGTATTTTATTCTTCTCTCATTATACTCATATATATAAAAGCGAGAGACAAACTGAAGCTAACATTTTAGGTGTAATAAAATAAATATGAGCTAAGTGAATGTGTAACAGACTGGCCGTGTCCCTCCTTTGATGTCTCTAAGCAAACTGCGTTATTATGATATAAAAGAACAACAACGTTGAATATAATTTAATATGGAGATGAAAGTCACATAATAGAACTGAGATTATCCTACAAGTTGAAAATATTACCAGTTAATTTATTCAATGTGCAACACATTGAGAACATACATATTTGGTTTTGAAGTATTTCTGGTGCAACATGCGACAGATGTCTTAAATATTGATGAATTAAGGTAGCTCTTTCAATTTTTTTAGGAAGATTGAACAAGTGTTTATGTATGTGTGTGTGTATATATATATATATATATATATATATATAAAATAATTTGTGGCAGGAGGGGTACTTTGCCACCTGTAAGCTACACACAGGGTCCTGGGGGTAGATGGGAAGTGTGGATGGACCGGGTTCCCATCCATTTGGTCCAGCCCAGGTCTTATAGGCTTCTTAGCCCAATAAGCTGCTTCATCAGCCAGCACCTGGCTGCTGGGTTTAAAGCAGAGTCTCTCCTATGAGTCAGGGCTCCTGAAGGCAGTTAGTGTCCAGGTGATAGGCCTGCTAGGGACAGTGGGATCCAGAGGGCTGGGCCACTAGTGTCAGGATGCCGGGACCTGAAGGGTTCCTTATTAAGCAAGAGGGAGTGAGGCAGGGCCTAACCTCCCTGGTAGTTTATACGAAAGACAGTGATCTTTGTTTTATGTATATCTTTGTTTTGAGCTACCTGAATAAAAGGTATTTGTTGTTTTTGCACAAGCCTGGAGTCAGTCGTTGGTGGAATTTTTGTAGCAGAGCACATTCTAGCAAGACTCCTGTTACAATATATATATGTATGTAAGAACAGTATGTGTATGTATGTGTGTGTGTATATATATATATATATATATGTGTGTGTGTGTGTGTATGTGTATATATATATATATATATATATATATATGCACAAATAATGAGTGTGCATGTAAGCATTGCATTATTCAGAAAAATAATATTTATATTCCATATCTAAGCTTTGGAATGTAATTTTCTAGAGCAGTGACTTCTCGACAGTGTCCGCAGTACACACAAACAATACGTGTTTTATTGGGTGTGTGGTATTAAATGTCAACAATTAGGGCGAGACTCAAATATTCCTGATGCCGGCAGCCACTAGATGGCGATGAACGGAGATATTCAAATCTATCTTCGTTTCGGCGTGATCAACTGCCAGCATCTGCATTTCAGCTCGCACCCGCCGGGTGCGGTGAGCTGAAATGTGTGAAAAGATTCCTGTTTGGGTGCCCAAACAGCACTTTTCCCGATCGCGCCCATTAGTTTATCCGCTTTATGAGGCTAAACCCAGGGCCGGCCTGAGCCTAATTTTTTTGGTATGCAAATATATATTTTGGTGCCCCTTAGTGGGGCGTGGCTTCATGGGGAATGGGCGTGATCACAGAATAGTATCAATTCACATTTCAATAGCAGTTAGTGTGATCTGGTATATAACAGCAGTCAGTACCATTTGGATGATATACCCCCAATGTACATTATAGCAGTCAGTGTCATATGTATAATATCCCCCCAATGGCACCAATACTTGCCCCCCGCAGCACATAGTCACCAATCCCCTTCCCAGTACATGCACAGTGACCCGCTCCCCTTCACTCCCCTCCCCGGGCAGCACATACCGTGGCCTGCTCACCTCTTCTCACCTCACCAGTGCTCACCCCCGAAGCACATAGTGACCGCTCCCCTCTCCCACACATACACATTGACCCGCTCGCCTCCCGCGCAGCACATACACAGTGACCCATACCTGCCACCCGCTGACTGGATCCCCTCTGAGTGTAGCCATGGCAAAGACAGTAGCAGTCCTGTCCTAAGCGCTCAGGCTGGAGGGGTGCCTGCTGATGCTGCTGCTCATTGCGGCTGTGCCTGGAGTGGAGTGGTCACAGTGACGACTTTTAAAATGTGCGGGGCAGGTATAGGGGGTTCCATGTCTCCTCTGTACACAGTGCGCTTGTCAGAGGAGACTGTTGGCGGGCGGCGCACCGCAGTGTGAGTGACTCACTCACAGAATGCAGCAGCGCCTTCAGTGGTCCAGCGCTCTACGCCGCCGCGTAACTGGTGTATGTGTCGGGCGGGGCCTGGCTAAACACGACACTAAAGGGTGCAATTAGCGCGATAGGGGGCGTCAAATGAATATCTCCTCCTGCGATCTGCCATCACTTGGAGATCGGGGGTGATGACATTTGAATTCCCCCCTTAGAATGTTAACATTTTAAAATGCCAATAATCACTGTCAACCTGTTCATTATGTAGATGATATGAATGTCGACAGTCATATTTAAGCCTAACCGTAACTGCATGTTAACTATGATAGCAGCCTAATCCTAATTTCATGGGTCGATATTCTTTTGAAAATCATAATGTCAACATTTTCTCATTGTTGACAATTTGAATGTCGACGTTAAATGTTGATAATTTCAGTGTGGACATTCTGTCCATGTTGAGTTCATAGTGCTGACATTATGCATGTCGACATGTTGACTGCACCCCATTTTGTGACTCTTTAAGCACCATTTTTAATGCCCATTCTCAAGAGCTGCCAACAGTTCATGATCTTTGTCTGTTTTGTGGAATTATTATTGCCCAAGGTAAATAATTATAACTCCATGTGCCTGATTATGGAAATCATGAAGACACGCACTATAGAGGAATTGCAGAAGATCTAGTAAACAGTTGCGTATTTATAATAGGTGCAGTGTGTGTGTGTGTATGAAGGGTGGGGGGATGGGGGGCACACCCTGCACACTGCACCCATGTTCTTCAATACTTACCCTCTGAAGTCCCGCGTTAGCAGCAGCAGCACTGTAGGAATCGCCATTTTTCCGGAGACTTGCGTATGTGCACTAGACTCTAGGACAGTGCTAGGGTCTCCTAGTGACCCTAGTGCCGAGAGTCTACAGTGCTGCTGGGGACCCAGACGGATCCTGCACATGGGCCTCCTCCTTTCTTGATACACCACTGTTAGTAAATATACACTATTGGTTGTATTCAGCCTCTCACTAAGCTGCTTTGGCAAATTCGAAGTTTATTTTCCATAATCCCACTCCGATACAATGTCTGAATAATGGTATTTATTATTTATTAATCAGGAATGTATGCGATAAGGGATGAGATTATGTAATATGCAATACGATGTGATATGGTTGATATGATAATGCAACACGATGTGATGAGGTAAAACTGTAAATGAAAACAATAAGATGCAATCACAATATGCATGTAAAAAATAAGGCAAGGCAAACATATACCGTACATAACACGGAGTATGCAAACATAACATTACATGTGCAGAGAATAGACTACAGTGCAACAGGATCAGTATGAATTACAGACGGTCGGGATGCTGGCCGTCAGTATACAGACAACTGCATCCCGGCCGTCAGTATGCCGGCAGCGGGCGAGCGCAGAGAGTCCCCTTGCTGGCTTGCTGCGCTCGCCATGATGGGAGCACGGTGACACCCACAAGTGAGAATAGCCCCTGTGAGCCGGGATTCCAGCTGGCGGCATTGTCAGCAGTCCAGGAATCCGGCGTCAGTATGCTGACTGCCGGGATCCCAACTGCCGTCAATTTAACTGCATTCCAGTATAACTAATATAGCTATCATGCATGACTGATTAAGCAGGTCTGTAATAGCACAGTTAAAGACAGAAACTCACAACTGAATGCTGTACCAGGTTGGACCCATGCAAAGTATGTCTGTCTAAGTCCATAAAAGAAATGGAATGGACTGCTCACAGCCCCTTTGGCCCAGAATGCATTGCTAGACTAGCTACAACAAGTTAGGAGGGTCAAATGCACCAACTTTGAGCTATTTCTGAGCTGACCACTAGAGGGGGATGATTACAGAAATTGCTGTTAAAGATGTGGAATAGGTTTAAGCGGAACCTTTGGCCCTCCAGCTGTTGTTGAACTACACATCCCAGCATGCCTTGCCACAGTTTTAGCATGGGCGAATAGCAAAACTGTAGCAGGGCATGCTGGTATGTGTAGTTCAACAACAGCTGGAGGGCCAAGGGTTACCCATCCCTGCTTTAAGATATGACAGGTCGGTTGGTTGGTTCAGTGATGAACACACCTATGCTCCTCTGTAGAGACACATACAAAATATGTAGTGTTGCTGTATGTCAAGGATAACCACTGTGAGCTGCGCTTTAGGTGAAGTTTCCATCAGAAAAGTAATTACAATGGTGGATCTTCTTCAGGAAATAGGTAACTTACGTCCAGACAAGTAAAAGGTTTCTCTAATTATCGGTCACACTGTGATTTCAGTCATCCATCACTAATAACCGTTGGCATTTAGGAATTCACCAAATAGTTGTCAAGATTTGTTTTATCTAGATTTTTTGCAATACAGAGCAACATTTTAGGAAGCTGTGCAATTGTTAATCCATAGGAAATTGTATAAAATACTTTTTATTTTGATATCCCAGGGGCATTTTCTTAAGAAGAAGGTCTGAGAGTCCCTTTTGCAGAGAATTTGTAATGTTTTATCCTAATCCCTGCTAAATGCATCAAAAATACTTTGTAGTATAATTGTCTCCTTTTACACAGTGTAACTTTAAACTAATGATCTGAAGTAAACATGTATTAATTCATCACTACTGCCTCAGTGTGCATAATCCGGTTTCAACCAGTATATTTATTAGTCTAGCGCCACTCTCCTGTGAGTATGGGGAAACAGTCACTGGTGTTTGTAAATTATCTTCTGAGGAGATAATATGGAGGGGAAATAGTTCTAAATTGCACACCCTCCAGTAATGAAAGGTGCTATGCTGCTGAGAATAAAGTAGTATACACAGACAAAGGGGGTGCAGATGCACTAAACGATCATTACAGTATTATAAAATATAATTTGTCATAATAGGTTGTTGGTATATCATTGGCCAATGATATCGGCCTGCCCACCAATCGTCCAGGTCACCTCTTGTCGAGCAGGTCCCTAACACTTATAGGGCCAACATCTGGAACGCAGATCTGGAACGTTCCAGATGTTGGTCCCATAGTGTTAGGGACCTGCTCGACAAGAGGTGACCTGGACGATTGGTGGGCAGGCCGATATCATTGGCCAATGATATACCAACAACCTCTTATAACCTATTATATTTTATTATACTGTAATGATCGTTTAGTGCATCTACACCCCTTTGTCATAGATAATATGGAGTACTGAACTATATTTATTTATTACCAGTTATTTATATAGCGCGCACATATTCCACAGCGCTTTACAGAGAATATTTGGCCATTCACATCAGTCCCTGCCCCAGTGGAGCTTACAATCTATATTCCCTACCACATGATAATACATATATTGTGTGCCAAATAGATACAGGGTGACTCTCCCACATCCAAAATGCTTAGCATCAGAAGTATTTTGTATTTTGTATATTTCTGTATTTTGGAATATTTGCATACCATAATGAGATCTTATCATATCTTGGGGATGGGACACAAGTCTAAGCACAAAATGCATTTATGTTTCAGACATACCAATATACACAGGAGGATATTCAATTATCCGTAGTAATGTACTGCAGCTAATAGATTCCCCCCCCCCTCCTCCTTCAGAGGATATTCAATTGTCCCCGATGCTGGCAGTCACTTGGGTTTTTTTGCCCCGGAGACCAGCCCTCTAAGCCCAGTATAGTTTGCGAAAACACACAGGTTCGGGAATTTATCCTGGATCCTCTGTGTTTTTGGGAATTAAATGGGGTATAATTGAATAGCAACACATTGGCCAAAAATTGCGATAATACCTTGTTTCTCCGCGTGAAGATTTAGCTGTGACAATTGAATATATCTAATAGCCTGGGTGTAATTTTATACAGTATTTTTTATAATTTTGTGTATGAAACAAGGTTTGTAAACTTTAAACAATCAAAAAGCAAAGGTGTTGCTATCTCAGTTACGCTAAAAAATAAGTTGTGTGAGAATTTCATCCTAGCGAGGTGGAAATCTATGTCACAAAAACTTCTGGATATTTTACTTCTCATTTGATTTATATAATCTTTAATCTCTTTGAATAGACCTACCTGTAGTAGAGGCAGCCATTTTGTGGTGATGAGAATGCAGTTGACTTATGAATAACATTCATGAGGCCAAATGATTGTCTTGCTGGCAGGTATGTGCCTAAATATTCTCATGGTTGACCGTGCATTTTTTCCCATACATTGTGGAACGACATGCTGCTGACTGGCAAATTGTGTATGGGGTTGCCGCACCAGCAGACACCAATACTGTGGAAGGGCGTTTTTTTTACTATGTAAACAACGATGGGCCTATTCAGATATGAGCGTTGTGGCATTGGAAGGCTTGTATTTGGCGGTACATTGCGCACTCAACATTAAAATTAGCCACGTTGCTCTATCGTCATTATGGGTGATGTGCGCAGCTGCACATTGCGACCTCACAGAATTGTATCATCCCTCTGTGTAATAATTTATATTGAAAAAAACTTACTAGAATATCCATTGTGCAAGGAAAATGAATACAGTTGTAATATTTATTGTTTATTTCTCTAACGTACTAGTGGATACTGGGGTTCTGTACTTTAGTACCCTGGGGTATAGGGCCTAACTCAGACCTGATCGTAGCTCTAACATGCGGGGGGACGCCCAGCACATTGCTAGTCCGTCCCGCACTTCAGGCCCTCCCCCCCCTTCCCCCGCAGAAGTACAAAAGCATCGCACCGCGGCGATGCTTTTGCACTTCAGGAGTAACTCCCGGCCAGCACGCAAAAGCTACTAGTCGCTGCCTGGGTCACAGCGGCTGCGTGTGACGTCACGCAGCTGCTACGGTCCGCCCCCCGCACGGTCCGGCCACTCCTGCGTTGGCCAGACAACGCCTACAAAACGCCGTGCCGCCCCCTCCCAACCAGCAACCGCCTCTGCCGGCGGTCGCTAGGTAACGACATCTGTCGGCTATCAGCCATGCGCCGGTGCACTGTGGCACCGGCACATGCGCACTTCTGACATGATCGCTGCGATGAGCGGCAGCGTATGATCAGGTCAGAATGACCCCCATAGATCGGGTCCACTGGAGCCTGGCACTTTAAAACCTTTAGTGTCTGTATGTGTGTGCTGGCTTCTCCCCCCTATGACCCTCCTACCAGACTCTGTTTAGAAAAATGTGACCAAGGAGCCAGGTGCATTTCTCTGGAGCTCCAGAGAGATGACTTTATTTTTTTATTTTAGTTAGTAATTTTCAGGTAGCCCTGGTTGGCAACCAGGCTACCTGCTTCGTGGGATTTAGAGGGGGGACCGAACCAACCTCCTGAGGGTTAATGGTTCGTAATCCCAGTTGACAGGACACTGAGCTCCTGAGGTGCTGATCACACATCGTGTGCCGCCACCCTCTAACAGATACCGAAGTTCAAGTTGTGGTGAGTGTTACACTGGTGTCCCATTTAGCGGATGCCCGGTGCAGTTGGCGGCAGGTCGCGTGGTGGTCACGAGCTACGGTGCCCGCCGCGGACAAAACTGGCTCTCCTCAGCAGTGCTCACTGTCAGGAAAGGCTTTGTGTGCACTGTCAGATTTTTACTATGTATAATGGATAAATAATACATATCCGTGCGCCATTGCAATAGACGGGGCTTCCCGGAGCGGGACCAGTGGCGGGAAGGTGCCATTTCCTGCTGCTGCGGAAAAGACTGCATGTGCGCTGCTCCTTCGGAGACCCACGCGGTTACAGACTTCTGTCCTGGTACCAGGGGGTCATAGCAGGGGGGGAGCACTTACATTCACACATTGGGGGGGTGTTTATGTGCTGGTGTCCGTTTCCTCAGCATCACTCCAGGGGTTCTTTAGGTTCTGTGTGGAGGCGTTTTCAGTGATCTGCGCTATATTTTCACTTGTGTCAGTATGTCTGTGAACATGGTTATGTGTGCTGCTTGTAACTCTACCCCTTCATCAGTGGAGTCCCTCATGTGTGAACAATGCTCCTTATCTCCACAGGGGCACAGTTCATGGGCACCTGACTGGTTAGATAAGATTTCCAGGGCAATGGTAAAGTGGTCTGATTCTGTTATTGATGGTTTAGACTCTCTGCCCTGGGATGAGGTCATTACTCTGTTACAACACATACAGGATGCTGCTAATTTTATGAGTGAGGCTATAAAGGTCAGCGGATGCGGATTCCAAAAAGGGTATAGAAAATCTTCCCTTTACAGGTGATGCCTTGTTTGGGGACGAATTAAATAAATGGATCTCCCAGGCAACGGCGGGTAAGTCTACCTATCTGTCGTCGGCTGCGCCATCTGCTAGACGTTCTTACACAGGACCCTCCTTGCAGTCCTTTCGTGTGGCAGGGTTCAGAGGCAGGGGCCGGGGCGTCTCCACCACTCCGGGAGGATCTCGTGGTAAGTCCTGTAAACCTGCAGCTGTTGCCTCCCTGGACCAGACCACCGAATCCCCTGCCGCTAAGCCTTCCGCATGACGGTTAGCCCTAGCAGCAGGTCGATTTTCAGGTAGGTGCTCGCCTTCAACACTTCGCCCACGTGTGGGCGAAGTACTGCCAAGATCCTTGGGTGAGGGACCTCATTTCCCAGCGATACTGGCTGGAATTTCAAGCACTTCCTCCTCCCAGATTTTTCAAATCGAGCTTACCAGTTTTGCCCGCAGCAAAAGTTACCTTGCAAGAAGTCATTTAAAAACTTTTGCGGACAGGGGTGGTGGTTCCTGTACCTCCTCCACTACACGACAGGGGTTTTTACTCCAGTATTTCTCTAACGTCCTAGTGGATGCTGGGGACTCCGTAAGGACCATGGGGATAGGCGGGCTCCGCAGGAGACATAGGCACTTTAAGAAAGAATTTAGGTTCTGGTGTACACTGGCTCCTCCCTCTATGCCCCTCCTCCAGACCTCAGTTTGATACTGTGCCCAGACGAGCTGGGTGCTTTTCAGTGAGCTCTCCTGAGTTCGCTGAGAGAAAGTATTTTGTTAGGTTTTTTATTTTCAGGGAGCTCTGCTGGCAACAGACTCCCTGCATCGTGGGACAGAGGGGAGAGAAGCAGCCCTACTCTCTGAAGCTAGGTCCTGCTTCTTAGGCTACTGGACACCATTTGCTCCAGGGGGATCGTACGCAGGATCTCACCCTCGCCGTCCGATCCCAGAGCCGCGCCGCCGTCCCCCTCGCAGAGCTGGAAGACAGAAGCCGGGTGAGTATGAGAAGCAAGAAGACTTCAAATTGGCGGCAGAAGACTCCGTTCTTCACTGAGGTAATGCACAGCACTACAGCTGTGCGCCGTTGCTCCCACACACCTCACATACTCCGGTCACTGTAAGGGTGCAGGGCGCAGGGGGGGGTGCACCCTGGGCAGCATTTGGAACCTCTTTTTGGCAAAAGTAAACATATATACAGTTGGGCACTGTATATATGTATGAGCCCCCGCCAAGAAAATGCATATTTAAGTGGGACAGAAGCCCGCCGTCGAGGGGGCTGGGCTTCTTCCTCAGCACTCACCAGCGCCATTTTTTCTCCACAGCTCCGCTGAGAGGAAGCTCCCCAGGCTCTCCCCTGCAGATTCACGGTAGAAGAGGGTAAAAAGAGAGGGGGGGCACATAAATTAGGCGCAAAACACAATATAAACCGCAGCTACTGGGTTAACATTAAGTTACTGTGTTATTCCTGGGTTATAGCGCTGGGGTGTGTGCTGGCATACTCTCTCTCTCTCTCTCCAAAGGGCCTTGTGGGGTAACTGTCTTCAAAAAGGGCATTCCCTGTGTGTGTGGTGTGTCGGTACGCTTGTGTCGACATGTCTGATGAGGAAGGCTATGTGGAAGCAGAGCGGGAGCAAATTAATGTGGTGTCTCCGCCGACGGCGCCGACACCTGATTGGATGGATATATGGAAGGTTTTAAATGATAATGTTAATTCCTTACATAAAAGGTTAGAAAAAGCTGAGGCCTCAGGACAGTCAGGGTCCCAACCCATGCCTGATCCTATGTCGCAGAGGCCGACAGGGTCTCAGAAGCGCCCACTATCCCAAATTGTTGACACGGATACCGACATGGATTCTGACTCCAGTGTCGATTACGATGATGCAAAATTACAGCCAAAATTTGTCTAAATCCATCTGTTATATGATTATAGCAATTAAGGATGTGTTGCACATCACAGAGGAAACTCCAGTCCCTGACAGGAGGGTACATATGTATGGGGAAAAGAAGCCACAGGTAACCTTTCCCCCCTCACACGAGCTAAATGAGTTATATGAAAAGGCTTGGGAATCTCCAGATAAAAAACTGCAAAAGGATTCTTATGGTGTATCCTTTCCCGCCAACGGACAGGTTACGCTGGGAATCCTCCCCTAGGGTGGACAAAGCTTTAACACGCTTATCCAAGAAGGTAGCCTTGCCGTCACAGGATACGGCTACCCTCAAAGATGCTGCGGATAGAAAACAGGAGGGTACCCTGAAGTCCATTTATACACATTCAGGTACCTTACTGAGGCCGGCGATTGCGTCGGCCTGGGTGTGTAGTGCTGTAGCAGCGTGGACGGACACCCTGTTTGAGGAACTTGATACCTTAGACAAGGATACTATATTATTGACCCTGGGGCATATTAAAGACGCTGTCCTATATATGAGAGATGCTCAAAGAGACATTAGTCTACTGGGTTCTAGAATAAATGCTATGTCGATTTCTGCCAGAAGGGTCCTGTGGACTCTGCAATGGACAGGTGATGCCGACTCAAAAAGGCATTTGGAGGTTTTACCTTACAAGGGTGAGGAATTGTTTGGGGAGAGTCTCTCGGACCTGGTCTCCACAGCTACTGCTGGAAAGTCAAATTTTTTGCCATATATTTCCTCACAGCCTAAGAAAGCACCGTATTATCACATGCAGTCCTTTCGATCTCAGAAAAACAAGAAAGTCCGAGGTGCGTCCTTTCTTGCCAGAGGCAGGGGCAGAGGAAAGAAGCTGCACAACACAGCTAGTTCCCAAGAACAGAAGTCCTCCCCGGCCTCTACAAAATCCACCGCATGACGCTGGGGCTCCACAGGCGGAGCTAGGCCCGGTGGGGGCACGTCTTCGAAATTTCAGCCACAAGTGGGTTCACTCCCAGTTGGATCCCTGGGCAATAGATATTGTGTCTCAGGGATACAAGCTGGAATTCGAAGAGATGCCCCCTCACCGATACCTCAAATCGGCCCTGCCAGCTTCCCCCCACGAGAGGGAAATAGTGTTAACTGCAATTCACAAATTGTATCTTCAACAGGTGGTGGTGAAGGTTCCCATCCTTCAACAAGGAAGGAGTTATTATTCGACCATGTTTGTAGTCCCGAAACCGGACGGTTCGGTCAGACCCATATTGAATTTAAAATCCCTGAACATGTACCTGAAAAGGTTCCAGTTCAAGATGGAATCGCTGAGAGCGGTCATCGCAAGCCTGGAAGGGGGGGATTTTATGGTGTCTCTGGACATAAAGGATGCATACCTGCATGTCCCCATTTATCCACCTCATCAGGCGTACCTCAGATTTGTGGTACAGGATTGTCATTACCAATTTCAGACGTTGCCGTTTGGTCTCTCCATGGCACCGAGAATATTTACCAAGGTAATGGCGGAAATGATGGTACTCCTGCGGAAGCAAGGGGTCACAATTATCCCATACTTGGACGATCTCCTCATAAAAGCGAGATCAGGAGCGCAGTTGCTGATCAGCGTAGCACTTTCTCTGAATGTGTTACGGCAACACGGCTGGATTCTAAATATTCCAAAGTCGCAGTTGGTTCCTACGACTCGTCTGCCTTTCCTGGGCATGATTCTAGACACAGACCAGAAAAGGGTTTATCTCCCGATAGAGAAAGCTCAGGAACTCATGACACTAGTCAGGAACCTATTCAAACCAAAACAGGTGTCTGTGCATCACTGCACTCGAGTCCTGGGAAAGATGGTGGCATCATACGAGGCCATTCCCTTCGGCCGGTTCCATGCGAGGACCTTTCAATGGGACTTACTGGACAAGTGGTCCGGATCACATCTTCAGATGCATCGGTTAATCACCCTATCCCCCAGGGCCAGGGTGTCTCTCCTGTGCTGGCTGCAGAGTGCTCACCTTCTCGGGGGCCGCAGATTTGGCATTCAGGATTGGGTCCTGGTGACCATGGATGCAAGCCTCCGAGGTTGGGGCGCAGTCACACAGGGAAGAAATTTCCAAGGTCTGTGATCAAGTCAGGAGACTTGCCTTCACATCAACATCCTGGAACTAAGGGCCATATACAACGCCCTACGTCAAGCGGAGACCCTGCTTCGGGACCAACCGGTTCTGATTCAGTCAGACAACATCACCGCAGTGGCTCATGTAAACCGACAAGGCGGCACAAGGAGCAGGGTGGCGATGGCGGAAGCCACCAGAATTCTTCGCTGGGCGGAAATTCACGTAAGCGCACTGTCAGCAGTGTTCATCCCGGGAGTGGACAACTGGGAAGCAGACTTCCTCAGCAGACACGACCTCCACCCGGGAGAGTGGGGACTTCATCAGGAAGTCTTCGCACAGATTACAAGTCGGTGGGAACTGCCACAGGTGGACATGATGGCATCCCGCCTCAAAAAAAGCTACAGAGGTATTGCGCCAGGTCAAGAGACCCTCAGGCGGTAGCTGTGGACGCCCTGGTGACACCGTGGGTGTTCCAGTCGGTCTATGTGTTTCCTCCTCTTCCTCTCATACCCAAGGTGCTGAGGATAATAAGAAAAAGAGGAGTGAGAACAATCCTCATTGTTCCAGATTGGCCACGAAGGACTTGGTATCCAGATCTGCAAAAAATGCTCACAGAGGGTCCGTGGCCTCTTCCTCTAAGACAGGACCTGTTGCAACAGGGGCCCTGTCTGTTCCAAGACTTACCGCGGCTGCGTTTGACGGCATGGCGGTTGAACACCGGATCCTAGCAGAGAAAGGCATTCCAGATGAGGTCATTCCTACGCTGATAAAGGCTAGGAAGGACGTGACAGCTCAACATTATCACCGTATATGGCGAAAATATGTTTCTTGGTGTGAGGCCAGAAATGCTCCTATGGAGGAATTCCAGCTGGGCCGTTTCCTTCACTTCCTACAGTCCGGAGTGAATTTGGGCCTTAAATTGGGTTCCATTAAGGTCCAGATTTCGGCCCTATCCATTTTCTTTCAAAAAGAGCTGGCTTCTCTACCTGAAGTTCAGACATTTGTAAAGGGAGTGCTTCATATTCAGCCTCCTTTTGTGCCTCCAGTGGCATCTTGGGATCTTAACGTGGTGTTAAGTTTCCTGAAATCCCACTGGTTTGAACCATTTAAAACGGTGGAGTTGAAATATCTCACCTGGAAGGTGGTCATGCTATTAGCCTTGGCTTCGGCAAGGCGTGTGTCAGAGTTGGCGGCTTTGTCACATAAAAGTCCTTATCTGGTTTTCCATGTGGATAGAGCAGAATTGGGAACCCGTCCACAATTTCTGCCGAAAGTGGTTTCATCTTTTCATATAAACCAACCTATTGTGGTGCCTGTGGCTACTCATGACTTGGAGGATTCCGAGTTGCTTGATGTGGTCAAGGTTTATGTAGCCAGAACGGCTAGGGTCAGGAAAACAGAGTCGTTGTTTATCCTGTATGCATCCAACAAGCTGGGTGCTCCTGCTTCAAAGCAAACTATTGCTCGCTGGATCTGTAACACGATTCAGCAGGCTCATTTTGCGGCGGGATTGCCGCTGCCAAAATCAGTTAAGGCCCATTCCACTAGAAAGGTGGGCTCTTCTTGGGCGGCTGCCCGAGGGGTCTCGGCATTACAACTTTGCCGAGCGGCTACTTGGTCAGGTTCAAACACTTTTGCAAAGTTCTACAAGTTTGATACCCTGGCTGAGGAGGACCTTGTATTTGCTCAATCGGTGCTGCAGAGTCATCCGCACTCTCCCGCCCGTTTGGGAGCTTTGGTATAATCCCCATGGTCCTTACGGAGTCCCCAGCATCCACTAGGACGTTAGAGAAAATAAGATTTTACTTACCGGTAAATCTATTTCTCGTAGTCCGTAGTGGATGCTGGGTGCCCGTCCCAAGTGCGGACTTCTTCTGCAATGCTTGTATATAGTTATTGCTTCAATAAGGGTTATGTTATGGTTGCATCAGGGGTTGACCTGATGTTCTGTTATTTGTCATACTGTTGACTGGTTGTTATAAACTCATGTTATACGGTGTGACTGGTATGAATCTTGCCCTGGATTACCAAAATCCTTTCCTTGTACTGTCAGCTCTTCTGGGCACAGTTTCTCTAACTGAGGTCTGGAGGAGGGTCATAGAGGGAGGAGCCAGTGTACACCAGAACCTAAATTCTTTCTTAAAGTGCCCATGTCTCCTGCGGAGCCCGTCTATCCCCATGGTCCTTACGGAGTCCCCAGCATCCACTACGGACTACGAGAAATAGATTTCCCGGTAAGGAAAATCTTATTTTTTGTCATTCCAAAACCAGACAGTTCGGTGCAACCCATCTTGAACCTGAAGTCTCTAAACCCATATCTGCGGTGTTCAAATTCAAGATGGAATCCCTGCGGGCAGTGGTGTCCATTCTAGAAGAAGGGGAATTCCTGGTATCCCTAGATGTCAAGGATGCTTACCTACACATTCCCATGTGGCCCCCTCATCAGGCTTATACGACCATTTCCAGTTTCAGGCCTTGCCCTTTGTCCTGTCCACAGCTCCGGGGGTATTCACCAAAGTCATGGCGGAGATGATGCTGCAACTGTGCATGATGGGAGTCAACATAGTCCCTTACTTGGATGATCTCCTGATAAAAGCTATGTCCAGGGAGCGTCTATTGCACAGCATCGATCTGACGACTCGCCTGCTTATGGATCATGGGTGGATCCTAAACTTCTAGAAATCTCACCTGGAACCGACCCAACGTCTTCAGTTCCTGGGAATGATACTGGATATTGTGTCTCAAAAGGTGTTTCTCCCGATGGACTAGGCCATGGCTATCCAGGCTATGGTCCGCTCAGTGCTCAGTCTTCGCAAGGTGTCCATTCATCTTTGCATACGCTTGCTGGGCAGGATGGTTGCGGCTTACGCGGCAATCCAATATAGCATATTTCATGCCCGGCCATTTCAGCTGGATCTGCTGGACAAATGGTCGGGGTCTCACCTTCACATGCATCAGGAAGTGATCTTATCTCCGAAAGCCCGGATTTCTCTATTATGGTGGCTGCAAGTTCCTCACCTGATTGAAGACAGGAATTTAAATATCCGCTCGTAGATTTTACTCACAACAGATGCCAGCCTCCGGGGTTGGGGGGCTGTGACCCAAGGGGCCCAGTTCCAGGGGATATGGTCAGTTCAGGAATTGGTTCTGCCGATAAACATTCTGGAACTCAGGACAATTTACAATGCTCTTCTGCAAGCTTCCCATCTCCTGAAGGATCAGCAGATTCAGGTTCAATCAGACAACGCCACGGTGGTGGCGTACATAAACCGACAAGGTGGAACAAGAAGCAGAGCAGCGATGCGAGAAGTGTCAAAAATCCTCCTCTGGGTGGAGGCCAACGCAAGGGCTATCTCAGCCGTATTCATTCCAGGAGTGGACAACTGGGAAGCGGACTTTCTCAGCAGACTCAACCTCCTTCCAGAGGAATGGGGACTACATCCCCAGGTGTTTCAACAGCTGATTCACCAGTGGGGCTGTCCGCAGATAGATCTGATGGCTTCTCATCTCAACAAGAAGCTATGCCGTTACTGTTCCAGAACGAGCGATCCGCAGGCTGTTGCAGTGGACGCTCTGATGACACCATGTGGATGTATCAGTTTGTGTACCTGTTCCCTCCTCTACCGCTAATCCCAAGGGTTCTAAAAAGACTAAGAAGGGAAAGCGTTCAAGCAATTCTAATTGCCTCGGATTGACGTCGACGGGCGTGGTACTCGGACCTCCTAACCATGGCTCTGGAGGATCCCTGGCCTCTACTGCTCCAAAAGGATCTTCAACAAGGTCCGTTCATCTATCCAGACTTACAGCAGCTACGTTTGACGGCTTGGAAGTTGAGAGGGAGATTCTAGCAAGAAAGGGTCTTCCCTCACGGGTTATTTCCACCTTGGTCCAAGCCAGGAAGATGGTGACGTCAAAACATTATCATGGTATCTGGAAAAAGTATGTTTCCTGGTGTGAAAGTAGAAAGGTTTCTCCCGTGGAATTTAGAATTGGTCGTTTTCTACTTTTCCTCCAAGCGGGAGTGGATATGGGCCTACGTTTAGGCTCCATCAAAGTCCAGATTTCGGCGCTCTCTATTTTCGTCCAGAGACAACTTGACATGTTGCCGGAAGTACAAACTTTTCTAAAAGGAGTTCTTCATATGCGACCTACTTTGTACCTCCCACGGCTCCGTGAGAACTCCACGTGGTTTTGTCCTTTCTTCAATCGGACTGGTTTGTACCCTTGCATAGGGTGGAGTTAAAAATTTCTCACCTGGAAAACTGTGATGATGTTGGCATTGGCATTTGCAAGACGTGTCTCTGAATTTGGGGCCTTGTCCTGTAAGAGCCCTTATTTGGTTTTTCATGAAGACAAGGCGGAACTCAGGACCCGTCCTCAGTTTTTACCAAAGGTCGTTTCAGCTTTTCGTGTCAATCAACCCATTGTGGTTCCAGTGTTGTCTGATGATTCCATTGGGCCAGAGTCCTTAGATGTAGTGAGGGCTCTGAAGACTTATGTAAAGCGGACGGCTCATCATCGGAAATCTGATTCGCTGTTTGTCCTTTATGATGCCACCAAGATTGGTCGTCCGGCTTCCAAGCAATCCATTGCTCGTTGGCTCAGGTTGACCATTCAACAGGCCTATGCTTCGGCCGCTCTGCCTTTGCCGACGTCTATTCAGGCCCACTCGACGAGGTCTGTGGGCTCTTCCTGGGCAGCTGCCCGGGGTGTCTCGGCCTTACAGTTGTGCCGAGCTGCTACTTGGTCTGATTCGAATACTTTTGAGAAATTTTATCCGTTTGACACCGTGGCCAAGGAGGACCTTCAGTTTGGTCAGGCGGCGTTACAGGGGTCTCAGCACTCTCCCACCCGTTTGGGAGCTTTGGGACTTCTCCATGGTACTAAAGTACAGAACCCCAGTATCCACTAGGAAGTTAGAGAAAATAGGAATTTGATGCCTACCGGTAATTCCTTTTCTCGTAGTCCGTAGTGGATACTGGGCGCCCGCCTCAGTGCTTCGTTTCTGCTTACATGTGTAAGTATTTGTTTGGACCGGCGTTGCGGTCTCATTATGTTGTTGGGATAGCTGTGCTATCCTGGTAAGGTTGGTGTTGCTATCCTCTGTTCTGGTTAGCGCTTTCCTTTTGGTTATGGTTGTGTGTTGGCTTGTTGCCTCACCGCTGTTGTCTTTATTGCTTCTCTCATGGTATGTCCGTCTCCGTCTTGGGCACATTTTTCCTAGACTGAGTCTGGTAGGAGGGGCATAGGTGGGAGGAGACAGCATACACACACTAAAGGTTTTAAAGTGCCAGGCTCCAGTGGTCCCGATCTTTACCCCATGGTACCAAAGTAAAGAACCCCAGTATCCACTACGGACTACGAGAAAAGGAATTACAGGTAGGTATCAAATTCCTATATTTTAGACCGTGATGTCCAGCTGTAGTATTTGTGCATAACAGATCATATCGTATTGAAGTACATATGGGGCATCTTTTATTTTTATTCCTACTGATAATATTTTTATTCCTACTGATAATATTTTTATTCCTACTGATAATATTTGCCTAGTAGAAGACCTATGATCTGGTGCAGCCTCCGCTAATACGATAATGGGGTTGATGTTCGGTTGCAAACCAACCTCCTATTCTGATATCTTTGGTTATAACAATCAGACCCCAAGTCTCTGGTGATGGTATCATGAAGTAAACACCCTCCTGCTTGTGATAAACCAAAACAGACCCCAGATCACATTATAAATCATACTTTCCAAACACCAGGAGGTTGTGTAGAGTTCGTTGTGTTAAGCTCAGCCGTGCCTCATACTGTAAAACATTAATATACATTACCTTTGTTGAAGATATGAGTGCACTGGGCCTTTTTCTACCTTTATAATAAGTATCCCCTCAAATTCTAATTTCCATGCATCTGACTGCTTCCTGCACTCTGGTGCAATCAATGTGTGTGGACATCCCAGTCAGTGACTCTCATAACCATTAATCTTGCTGTAACATGTCCCACTGCTGAGAGGCAGGCAGAGGATGCTTCTCTGAACCTTTTGTTTTGCTTAGTACACAACTAGAGTGGCCTGCGCAATCGAGAGTCATTTGGTCTAAATGGTTACAATTTCACCGGCAATGAGTGCAGATGACCTCTGGCCCAACGGAGCCCATGTGAGGACTTATTTTTTGTTTTCTTTACACATCTAGCAGTACAACTGAAATGTGTAAAATCCACCTTATCAAAGCCTCCTTTCCCCACCCTAATACTAAAGTTCTATTGTCAGATGGTAATAGATGTGCATCCTCATCACCTGTTTATAAAATGTATGTATTCTTGTTCCATAAATCTTATTTTTGCTCTTCTCCACAAACCTACATGCATTTTTGTGCCTCTCTGGCCATCTCAAGTTAGCAAGGAAAGTCACCGCTCTGCCCATCTCCTAGCAAATTTCTGCAGCTTCCTCACCTTGCTCCCCAAACCCATGAGATATGGCAGAAATCTAGGTGCATCCCCAGAAAAGAGGCTCGTAAAAACACAAAAAGAAAATTAAGTGCTACAGGGTATGTGGTTACTGGTTTGATACATATCTTTAACTTGCCCCCTGCTATAGATTATAAGTCACTGATTAATAATTTACCACAGCTGAGGGCGTGTATTACACAACAACACTCTTCATAAGCGCTGAAGTGACTTCAGAATGTGCTGGTTATAAACAATTACACAACTTTATACAAGGGTTTATACATATACTAGGGTTGGGTATGCGTGACCGGCGGTCAAGAGAGCGGCGGTCACCATACAGACGCCAGAATCCCACTTGCAGATGTCTGGCGGGGGAAAAGTGGAACGAAGCCCATTGCGGTTTGCAGCGCTTACCATGCTGCGGGCTCGGTGGGGAGCTAAGCTCACCACAGGTTATATTCCCACTCTATGGGTGTCATAAACACCCACGAGTGTGAAAAGTCCCGGTTAATCGGCATGCCGACTATCGGGACTATAAGGGTGCAGGATTCCGGCGTCTGTATTGTGATTGCCGGTCACGTAACTGCCTCCCCATATACTGGTATCACTAATGGCAAAGGTGATGTAGAAACCTGATTGATGTTTTAGGCTTCTTTACACAAACCCAAACTACTTCATGTAGTTATGTTTTCATACAGTATATATAGTTTTGCTTTATATATTTGCAATTTCCTTGTAATTCTCATGAGAGACGCTGAAAATGGCAGAATCCGAGAATTCACTATGTAAATTCAATGTAGGGAAGTTATTATGATGTGGGTGGAATAGATTTTGAAGCATGAAATAAGGTTCTCTTGGTAGAACCAATTGTAAAGCTGTTGCAATTTGTTCAATATTCAGAACTGTAAGCAGATGTGAATGTTTATTCATTAAGGTGTTCTCCTGCATCTGGCTCTTATATTCACAGTCATAAATATTTTAAGTGTATTTTTAATCTAAGAGACAGAGGAGATGATACCTGTAGCTACGCTGCCAGCGGTTGGCTGTACGCGCTGAAATTCTACTTTCCATCTTAAGCAAAACTTTTCTCCCTCTGTCCTCAAATATAGGGTTTGATATGAGCGCAGCTTTGCGTCCATGGGCTGTGGGAAAATATACACGTCTTATATAGTAATGTATAAAAAGTTTTGCTTTAGTAGTGACTGTGATGAAAAGATCACTGCCGCAATTACACTTAATGGCATCTTTGAGTGAGTCTTGCAGAGGGGAACAGCAGTCTTCACTATGGCGTAAGCTCTGTTATCCCCACCAGTCATCCTTGGCCAGAAATTCTGTGATTAACCCTCCCACCCCTTCCAATTTAAAAAGTCTGACCTTACCAAGGAGTTCCGCAGCATAGAGGAAAGATTATTAACAGGAGTTTACTAAAGATGGTTACACCCATTTTAAAAGGAAGTATAACAAAAGGGGAATTGCAATCTTAAGGAGAATAGCAGCTGTAATTACTCGAGAATTTAACTTTGGCTCATTGGCTGGGAATGAGAACTGCTGTAAACTGTAATATTAGTAATCCGGTCAACAGAATAAAACTTTCCATGTGCTTTAAAACATAAAACGAGATTTATGGTAAGAACTTACCGTTGTTAAATCTCTTTCTGCGAGGTACACTGGGCTCCACAAGGATTAACATCTGGGTGTAGAGTAGGATCTTGATCCAAGGCACCAACAGGTTCAAAGCTTTAGACCGTTCTCAAGATGCACAGCGCCGCCTCCTCTATAACCCCGCCTCCATGCCAGTGAGCTCAGTTTCGTTAACCAGCCCAATGCAGTAGCAGGTACCAGAGATGACAACCGCTCGTAGCCAATTACACCACACACCTCCGGAGAGGGTGTCGGCGGCTATGCCAATACCAACCCAAAAAAGCTAAGTGCGTCAGGGTGGGCGCCTTGTGGAGCCCAGTGTACCTCGCAGAAAGAGATTTAACAACGGTAAGTTCTTACCATAAATCTCGTTTTCTGCTGCGGGGTATACTGGGCTCCACAAGGATTAACATCGGGGATGTCCTAAAGCTGTTCCTTATGGGAGGGGACGCACTGTAGCGGGCACAAGAATCCGGCGTCCAAAGGAAGCATCCTGGGAAGCGGCAGTATCAAAGGCATAGAACCTAATGAACGTGTTCCTCGAGGACCACGTAGCTGCCTTGCACAATTGTTCAAGGGTCGCACCACGGTGGGCCGCCCGAGAAGGTCCAACCGATCGAGTAGAATCGGCTTTGATGGTAGCAGGAATCGGACGACCAGCCTGTACATAAGCATGTGCAATCACCATTCTAATCCATCTGGCCAATGTCTGCTTAGTAGCAGGCCAGCCACGTTTGTGAAAACCAAACAACACAAAAAGAGAATCGGATTTCCTAATGGAGGAAATTCTCTTCACATAGATACGGAGAGCCCGTACCACATCCAAAGACCGCTCTTTGGAAGACAACTCAGGAGAATTAAAGGCCGGAACCACAATCTCCTGGTTAAGGTGGAAAAAAGACACCACCTTGGGTAAATAACCAGGGCGTGTCCGAAGAACCGCCCGGTCACGGTGAAAAATCAAATAGGGGGACTTATAGGATAAGGTACCCAAGTCCGAGACCCTTCTAGCTGAAGCAATAGCCAGCAAAAACAACACCTTAAGGGAAAGCCACTTAAGGTCAGCAGAGGGAAGAGGCTCAAATGGAGACTCCTGTAAGGCCTCCAAAACCACCGTCAAATGACCAAGGGGCTACAGGTGGCACATAAGGAGGCTGAATCCGCAACACACCCTGAGTGTAGGTATGGACATCAGTCAGGGTAGCAATCTTTCTCTGAAACCAAACCGACAAGGCCGAGATGTGCACCTTGAGGGAGGCCAGACGCAGGCCTAAGTCCAGGCCTTGTTGTAGAAAGGCCAATAGTTTGGCCGTACTAAACGTGAAAACATCATGATTGTGAGACGCACACCAAGTAAAGTAAGCATTCCAGACCCTATGGTATATCCGAGCAGAAGCCGGCTTACGGGCCTTCAATATAGTCTGAACGACCGCCTCAGAAAAACCCTTGGCCCTCAGGACGAAAGCCTCAAGAGCCATGCCGTCAAAGCCAGACGGGCCAAATCCTGGTAAACACACGGGCCCTAAATGAGGAGGTCTGGTCGTTGTGGAAGTAGAAGGTAACAATCCAACGAGAGGCCCTGTAGATTGGAGAACCAGTGCCGCCTCGGCCACGCTGGAGCGACTAGAAGTAGGTTTCCTCCTTCTTGCTTAAACTTCCATATTACTCTGGGCAGGAGCGACACCGGAGGGAATACATACGGCAGCCGAAAGTTCCACGGGATTGACAGAGCATCCACGAACGCTGCTTGAGAATCCCTTGTCCTTGCTCCGAAGACCGGAACCTTGTGATTGTGTCGAGACGCCATCAGGTCCACATCTGAGAGTCCCCACTTGTCCACGAGAAGTTGAAACACCTCCGGATGTAGGCTCCATTCTCCGGCGTGCGCCTCCCAGTTCAGAACGCCCGGAATGAACACTGCTGATATGGCCGGCAGATGGCGTTCTGCCCACTGAAGAATCCTTGATACTTCCCTCATTGCCATGCGGCTTCGAGTGCCGCCCTGATGATTGATGTACGCCACCGTGGTGGCGTTGTCCGATTGTATCAGATGCTGGGCCATTGTCAATGCATTGAACACTGCCCGCAGTTCCAGAATGTTTATCGGGAGTAGAAACTCCTCCTCGTTCCACCGACCCTGGAGAGAGTGTTGTTCCAACACCGCGCCCCAACCTCTCAGACTGGCATCCGTCGTCAGCAGGACCCAGTTGGATATCCAGAAGGGACGGCCCCTGCTCAATTGTTGGTCCTGAAGCCACCAGCTCAGTGACAGGCGGACATCCGGAGATAGGGAGATCATGTGAGATCTGATCCGGTGAGGCAAGCCATCCCACTTGGACAGAATCAGCTTCTGCAGAGGGCGAGAATGGAATTGAGCATACTCCACCATGTCGAAAGCCGACACCATGAGACCTAGCACTTGCATCGCCAAATGTATCGACACTTGCGGACGGGATAGGAAGCATCGGATCTTGTCCTGAAGCTTCAGGACTTTTTCCTGAGACAGGAACAACCGCTGGTTGTGGGTGTCCAATAACACTCCCAGGTGTACCATGCTCCGAGCCGGAACCAGGGAGGATTTCTTCCAGTTGATCAGCCATCCGTGGATTCATGCACTGGATTGTTAAATTGAGATGACACAGGAGAAGTTCTGGGGAACTCGCCAGGATCAACAAATCGTCTAGGTATGGTAGTATCCCTACCCCTTGACGGCATAGCGTAGCCGTCATGACCACCATAACTTTGGTGAAAACTCGCGGAGCCGTTGTCAAACCAAAGGGTAACGCCCGAAATTGGTAATGAAGGTTGCTCACTGCAAACCACAGGTACTGCTGATGAGATACTGCAATAGAAATATGTAGGTAGGCATCCTGTATGTCCAGGGAGACATATAGTCCCCAGGCTCCATGGCCAGAACAATAGAGCGCAGCGTTTCCATACGGAACTTGGAAATTCGCACCTGCTAGTTCAAGGACTTCAGATTGAGAATGGGCCGCGAGGACCCGTTCGGTTTCGGGAATAGAAACAGCAGTGAATAGAACCCCTTGCCCCTCTGAGTCAGAGGCACCTGTACCACCACTCCTGTGGACAGGAGGGAATGTACCACCGAGTGCAACGTGTTTGCTTTTGCCGGATCCAGAGGCACATCTGTTAGGCAAAATCGATGAAGGGGATGATTCTTGAAGGGTATGGCGTAACCTCGAGCAACGACTTCCCTCACCCAGGTATCCGAAGTGGTCTTCAACCATTCCTGGGTAAAACCTAGAAGTCGGCCCCCCACCCTGGGATCCCCCAGAGGGAGGCCCACCCCATCATGCGGGCGGCATATCAGTTTTTGAAGCTGGCTGACGGGCGGCCCAAGCACGCTTCGGTCTGGGCTTGGCAGGCCTGGAAGCACGGGTTTGCTTTGGGTACAGCTGACCTT